>NC_139963.1:52545034-52705034 GCF_963993115.1 Abramis brama | reverse complement strand
GAATCACTGAAGGAAAGAGAAAAAACAATAACAGAAAAAAGAGAAACACAAGAACTACTGACTTCGAGTCATTACACATTGTTGCACTTATTATTACCAGTTTGACTTTATTTCTGTCATACATCGACAAAAGTTCTTGAGATTCAACAGAAGTTTAGACGGTAATATTTTATGGAATTTTTCTTTTCAAGTTACCATTTTGGTGGTCAGTGTTTGCTTTAGTTGGGCTCTTGACACTTTTCATTTTTTAATATTAGTTTTTCTCTGGTTGCTACAACTCTGTGTTTATAAAGCACATTTGTGAGAGAAAACATGACCTGCTCACAATATGTTTTGATGATAAAAACATTATCATCATGTAGTGTCCTGATTAACTGATGTGAGAGTCTAAATTTTTGACTATATGCTTGATGTATTGTTTTAGTATTGGTGATTGTAGCTCTGAGATTCTACAGTTTGAGATCCAACAGCAATATCAAAAATTTTGAAAATACTTTGCGCAAAGAAGTTATTGTGTTTAAACGCACAGGCATCAAGAATCAGCATATGAATCTCAACAATGGTGACAATAAACAAACTAGTGACGAACAGATCAACTCCGAACATCACAAAACAAGCTACTAAAGTCAGAACAAAACAATAGCAAAATAAAAGCCAACAGAAAAAACAATGAAAATTACAGGACAATTCAGCTGCATAATTTATTCATGCTGCAATGCATGATGTCAGCCATTGATGCATTCTGATTGGTGGCTCCCATCATGCATTGCAACATTAAGCATTTGTTTGATTGTCACCATTGTTGAGATTCATATGGAGATTCTTGATGTCAGTGTGTGATTTTAAATCCTTCAGATCTTTAAAACATTGCTGGAAGTAACTACTGTAGTGAAAAATTAATAAAACAATTAGATAACCAGTTTATAATGCTGGGTGCCATCATTGAATCAGGTCACTAGTAATTTCATCATTGAAACATAACCAGGGCTGAATTTCCAAAAGCATCTTAAGCCTAACTTGATTGCAGACCAACTGCAACAAATGGTCTATACAATCAAATTAGGCTTGCGATGTTTTCAGGAAACACAGCCCAAATCATAGTTTCTCTTGCCACAACACATATGCTCTATAAGCACAGAGTTGGAGCAGCCAGAGAAATACTAATGTTAAAAAGTAAAGGGTCAAGAGCCCAACTAAATCAAACACTGACCACCATAATGGTGACATGAAACGAAACATTCCATAAAACATTACCATCTAAACTTCTGTTAAATCTAAATAAGACTGTGTGTAGATGTATGACAGAAATAAAGTCAAACTGGTAAAATAATAAGTGCAATAATGGTTCAAAGTCAGTAGTTCTTGTGTTTCTCTTTTTTCTGTTCTTGTTTCTCTTTCCTTCAGTGAGTCTGCTTGAGGAGTGTTAATTTAACACTGGGGATTTTGCTGTGTACCTTATTCAGTTTCTGTAGTATTTTTGAATAGTGTTAGACGAACCTACCCAAAAACTTTTATCTTTATTTGTATCTTTATTATTTTGTATATATTTTTTGCTACTTTTTTCAATTTAATTCAGAGATTGAAATCAAGCTTCCTTGTGTTGTGTAAACTCTTAAAAACAAAATTACCCAATTGTAAAAACACAATGAGTGAGCAAACATTTAGCCTAGCTGAGATAAATGTAATAAAAAAAAAATCTAATGTAACACTGGGGATTTTGCTGTGTTGACTTCAGTCATGTACAGTTTCTCTTCTTCCTCTCATGTTTCCTGCAGTGATTGTGACTATTGTTGAGATCGCAGTGTTTGCTGCTCCTACTGTGATTCTTCTTCAGATCATCTGTGCAAGAAGAGCTGGTGAGTTTTGAGCCGCACACGATCTGATCATTCACACTCATCTGATCTGAAACATCTGCAATCATGATAAAAACACATACGAGAGGTCAGTCAATGCTTTTATTCTGCAGGGAGGAAGGACTCGAAGCACCCCGAGGAAATAGAGATGCCTGCAATATTAGAATAAAATACTGATGAGTTTAGAGCGAATCTGCAGCAATATTTACAATAGCAAAAACTTACAGAGGATTGTTCATTGTTTTATTTTCTTCTTCTCAGAAAACAGAGAAAAAACTCTGATCACAATGAAGAAATAGTGACACCAAGTTTAGATTAAATGTTCTTGTGCTTCATATGTAAACTGCTTTAAATATAATATTAAATACAGTAATGGACAGACTCAGACTGTATAATCTCTCTCTGTTCTGTGTGATGGAGCTGATTTGGTGATTCTTGTATCTTGTCTGTTCATTCCTGTTTTTAGCTTCTTTTTTTTAATTTTGAATGATTAATGCTAATTTTCTTAATAAAACCTCTGCAATTGTGTTTAATATGTCTCCTTTCCTGAGATGTTTGTTACAAATATGGTGATTCCCCCTCATGAGCTCGTAATGTATTGTAATATAGAATAGTAAGTGTGAGTATTAATGGGTCAAGTGTTGATGTAAAAGAAGTGTTTCAGTCGTTTCTTGAAAGTGGCTTAAGTCTCTGCAGTTTGAGAAAATTGGTTTGTTACTGAAATGCTACTCCTGAAATGCATATATCTTCAACAGTCGGACACTAGAAGACTGAAACCAGTGTCGTCTTGACCTGATACACTTTTCACAGCAAATCCTTTGTCTGTCATCCCGAGTCCTCCAGTCGAGAATGTGGAAAATAGGCATTCTTCATGTTTAACAGCTGTTTGCAAAAACACAGTCTGTGTCAAATCAGAATCATTTGTTTTTCATAGTGCCTGGTTTGTTAACTTTCACAGTCCGTTTTTGTTTCATGTTTAATGCTCTGTCCACTTTGTCTTGTGTTATAATGATATACAGGCTGTGCTGATGAATAATGGTCCAAGCCATTAGATAAATCAACATTAGGAAACGCAAAAGAGGAATCAATTTCGGTGTTCGAGCGCTATCTGAAACCCGCCTTTCTCACTCTCTCTCTCTCTCTCTCTCTCTCTCTCTCTCTCTCTCTCTCTCTCTCTCTCTCTCTCTCTCTCTCTCTCTCTCTCTCTCTGCATGCGCGCGCTTCGGGTGCGAGTCCTGATCTTCGCCTCTTCTTCTTTGTTCAGAATTGTTTGAATATATAAATTGGCAAGACAAAACATGTCCAAATTGTAAACTTTCACTCTATGATGGTTAAATTCAGCAGTTAATTTGCGAATCGAACATGCGTGCCGAACCGTGGGCCAGCTGGTCCGTACGGATCAGGGATAAACTGCTATCCATTGCACCCCTAATGTATAGGCATTTCATCACCCCAAATTACATAGTAAAAATCTGACCCTGTCAAAAAAGGTGTAGTACTTTCTGCAATTGGGTCGGGTCATGTTCACATCTTAAACGAACTGTACCAGAGTTCGTTTGGATCCGGACCGAGACTACCTTTTCAGCTGAGTCTCGGTACGGTTGTTCGGTCCGCACCCGAGTGCGATTGCTGTATTCACACCTGCCCAAAAGATCCGCACCAAGGGGCGAAACGAACTTGAGTTCGATTTAATCAAACCAAACAAGACAGGTGTGAATACACCCTTAATGATATTAAGAAGAGGATCTATGACCTCTGGAAGCATCTCTTTCAATAGGTCAACAGGCCTGCCCCAAAAACTTTTCATTGACATTATTTTGCGGACACCACTTACACAGCCAGCCATTAAGTGAGGACAATCTACTAAGTTTCTCATCACTCCTGCGAACAGGAAGGGGGCCAGAGCAAATTACAGTGCCTGACATTGTACTTGCGAGTTCACACACCTCTTTAACATTAATTTTAATTTGGTGGCTGGTGTCTCTATTTTCACGTTCTGTGTAATAGAATCGCCAATAACTAGGGCACATTCAGCATGTTTCTTAGTGGGTTTCACTGAGTGGGGAGAATCTGTTTGATGTTGTAATCGGAACAGAAGAGCAGTGTTTTGTCCCACGACTACAGCGCCTCACCATTACAAAAAAATCCTCTTTCAAGGCGTTCAAATGAAGAAAAAACAAGGATCATGGAGCTGAACAGAGTTGGTTAGCTGGATGTGATACAAGTCATGCCTTTTGTTTTCTCTGTTTGCTATTTCAAAGCCCTGTCAGGGAAGCGTTGTGGGCAACGACACAGAGGGTAAATGAGACGATGCAGTTTAACTTGATCCGATCATCGAGATCCAAACAATGGCTTGTGTAGATAATATATTTATACAATGGACATGTCTCTTTTCAAATACAATACGAGTCCTTAAGTGTCAGTTTTATTATACGTAGGATACTATATTAAAACAGACAAATAATATAGTGTCTCTTCATCAATTGGACATTCATTCAGTCATGGCAACTTGACAAATGTTGTCATTAAAATTAAGATAAATGAATGGTCTACAAGTATTTTGGAGATCACAGTTTTTGCAAACTTATTATATTGGGCTTTATTAAACTTTATGAAACAATAATGAACTTATATGCAATTTTTTACAACAAGTCAATTTATTGAGCAATTTTCACAGTCTTTAAACTAAGATCTTAAAGATCTCCCTCTATTGGACAACATTAGTATTATGGCCTTCATCTCTGAATCACATTGATTTAAATGGCTGATTTTATTGTTTAAAATGATTACACATTTTTTAATGATTATTTTATTACTGATAATATATCCACATAATATACCATAAATGTATCAATTACATTCTGTCCTGTTTGTGAACTGAGCAGTGTAAACAGTATTAGACAGAAGCCTGTATAGTTATACTTTATATGTGGTGTATTTTGAATAGAGTCCTTGTCATCCTATGGAGAGAATGACATATTTGCTCTAGGAATTACAGAAGAAGAATTGCACATGTGGAAAGACAATAGTTTTAAAGGCTTAAATATCTCACTGGCAGATTTCTGTCGGGAGCAAAAGTGTTTTCTGCATATTTTCCCCCCTCACATTCTGTGAAATATTTACTAAATGAAATTGTTCCTATTTCTCATGCATGGAAATGTAATATATGTACATATATTGCATGTGCGCACAGGTATATGAGGATGTTTCATCACTCAAGATCAGGTGTGGTGATCTCTGTCCATTTCTGCTCATAGTCCCTTCTGTGAGTTTCCTTTCTGCATCTGACTCTCCATTCACTTCAAGTTTAAAGTTTTATTAATTCCCTTGGGGCGACTAGTTTCGGCTACATTGGTGGTTCACATACATAGACAACACAATACATTTAAATACTATAAGAAAGAGGGTAAAAAAACAACTCATATTTATTACATAAACAAATAGCTCCAGGCTCAAAGTGAGTGTTAATTTAACACTCATATTTTAACACTTTTACACTCTTGAGTGTGGACTCGTATACACTCCCAGGAGTGTTAATTTAACACTGGAGTTTTTGCTGTGTACACATGCACACACATCATTCACAAATATTAATAAATCACTCACTCACACAGATTAATAATGTACAATAGTCAATCCACCTGATTGACAGGTGTAAGTTTTGTGTCAATTAAATTATTACTGTTTTTTTTTTTCTTGTTATTCTTTTGTTAAAAAGGGAAGATCTAACTTGTTGTTAAGGATGTGTTCATGTTCCATAAAGGGGATGCCAGTTTGAAGAATGCCATTTGGTGGCATAGGGACAATTATACTTGAATTGTGAATTATTTAATATCTTTTAATGGTCTACTGCAATGTTTGAGGCATATTTATTTTTCATGCTTTAATGTTGGCCTAATTGCAATTACATTTACATTTTAGGCTATGTAGTTTGAAATTTTATTTCTTTTTTCTTTTTTAGATTTTTAACCACTCAGCATGTGGAAATGCATATTTAAAAAAATGTTTCAAATAAAACCATAGTCCACAACTTATGTAGTTTTAACTTATTTTAATATATAAATTCAGTGAAATCATCAAACGTTTGTATGACTTGCCAGTGACTTGTGACCCAAGCTACGACTTGACTTGACTTGCTTGACATAAAGCAGTGACTTGACTTGACTTGACTTGCTTTTCACAAAATTGACTTGGACTTGCTTGAGACTTGAAGGTTAAGACTTGAGACTTGTGACTTGTTCATGTGTGACTTACTCCCACCTCTGCCAACATCACATAAACACTGCAATAAATGTTTCCTGCATTCATTCATTTGCAAGACATTGAAGGAATGATTTTTTTTATGCTGCTTCATTTTACCTTGTGTTTCTTTAAGTCAGGAAAATATGGCAAACTAACTAGCACATGATTTGTAAAATATGCTCAGTGTGTCACAATTAAAGGGCTCACGACTTGGATTGTGTTTATTTTGTATGTTCCTTGAGTCCTTGAGCTAGTGCTTTTGCGCCTGATCCCGAGGCTTTGAAGCTTGTGTCGAGAACACCAGGATCTTCCAGTCGGATCTCCGTATCCAGGCTTGTGTTGTTTTAGTGAAGGGACATTCAAAGCCTTGTGTGATTGCAGTGCCTCGAGAAGGGTTTGGACTCGGCCTGAAGACAGTGGATGAAATATTGTTTTTAAACTTCCTCTTCCACTTCTCTCTGTCCAGTCCATATTAATCACTTTCACCCTCTTTAATCCTGTCTAAAGAACTCCATCATTCCCCTCTGTTCAACAAAAGCACTGCCCAGTTACACAATTATGAAACAACAAATCTCAAAGAACTAATTTGTTTATGCCTGTATATGTTAATATACATTGAACCATGTAACACATTTTGGTGTTGTCGACTCCTGAGGATTTTTGTTCTGCACAATATTTGCATTGACCAGCAGGTGTCGCTGTGTGCATTCGAAACCTTGAGAAATCAACCACTTTCACACACATCAGGCTGAAAGCTTCATCTCACCATCACTACCTTCAGGTTCGCTTAGCTCAACAGTTATACCGTGTATTCGCAAAAAAAATAAAAATAAATAAATAAATAAATATATATATATACACATACACAGTATACAGTGAGGAAAATAAGTATTTGAACACCCTGCTATTTTGCAAGTTCTCCCACTTGGAAATCATGGAGGGGTCTGAAATTGTCATCATAGGTGCATGTCCACTGTGAGAGACATAATCTAAAAAAAAAAATCCAGAAATCACAATGTATGATTTTTTTAACTATTTATTTGTATGATACAGCTGCAAATAAGTATTTGAACACCTGTCTATCAGCTAGAATTCTGACCCTCAAAGACCTGTTAGTCTGCCTTTAAAATGTCCACCTCCACTCCATTTATTATCCTAAATTAGATGCACCTGTTTGAGGTCGTTAGCTGCATAAAGACACCTGTCCACCCCATACAATCAGTAAGAATCCAACTACTAACATGGCCAAGACCAAAGAGCTGTCCAAAGACACTAGAGACAAAATTGTACACCTCCACAAGGCTGGAAAGGGCTACGGGGAAATTGCCAAGCAGCTTGGTGAAAAAAGGTCCACTGTTGGAGCAATCATTAGAAAATGGAAGAAGCTAAACATGACTGTCAATCTCCCTCGGACTGGGGCTCCATGCAAGATCTCACCTCGTGAGATGATCCTGTGATCCTAAGAAAGGTGAGAAATCAGCCCAGAACTACACGGGAGGAGCTGGTCAATGACCTGAAAAGAGCTGGGACCACCGTTTCCAAGGTTACTGTTGGTAATACACTAAGACGTCATGGTTTGAAATCATGCATGGCACGGAAGGTTCCCCTGCTTAAACCAGCACATGTCAAGGCCCGTCTTAAGTTTGCCAATGACCATTTGGATGATCCAGAGGAGTCATGGGAGAAAGTCATGTGGTCAGATGAGACCAAAATAGAACTTTTTGGACATAATTCCACTAAACGTGTTTAAGAACGTTCATGTTCATCCCAAGAACACCATCCCTACTGTGAAGCATGGGGGTGGTAGCATCATGCTTTGGGGGGATTTTTCTGCACATGGGACAGGGCGACTGCACTGTATTAAGGAGAGGATGACCGGGGCCATGTATTGCGAGATTTTGGGGAACAACCTCCTTCCCTCAGTTAGAGCATTGAAGATGGGTCGAGGCTGGGTCTTCCAACATGACAATGACCCGAAGCACACAGCCAGGATAACCAAGGAGTGGCTCTGTAAGAAGCATATCAAGGTTCTGGCGTGGCCTAGCCAGTCTCCAGACCAAAACCCAATAGAGAATCTTTGGAGGGAGCTCAAACTCCGTGTTTCTCAGCGACAGCCCAGAAACCTGACTGATCTAGAGAAGATCTGTGTGGAGGAGTGGGCCAAAATCCCTCCTGCAGTGTGTGCAAACCTGGTGAAAAACTACAGGAAACGTTTGACCTCTGTAATTGCAAACAAAGGCTACTGTACCAAATATTAACATTGATTTTCTCAGGTGTTCAAATACTTATTTGCAGCTGTATCATACAAATAAATAGTTAAAAAATCATACACTGTGATTTCTGGATTTTTTTTTTTAGATTATGTCTCTCACAGTGGACATGCACCTACGATGACAATTTCAGACCCCTCCATGATTTCTAAGTGGGAGAACTTGCAAAATAGCAGGGTGTTCAAATACTTATTTTCCTCACTGTATATATATATATATATTTACTGTAGTAAATCACTTGCAACATTTTTGAACAATGTTCAAACATGAAAAAAATAAAACAAAGGATGAGTTCTGGTATCTTGCCACTGTCACATTCGGCTTGCTCAGTTAATTAATATTCTGAAAATACTATAATAACTGTACTTGACCCTTTTATATGAGAACACACAATAATTGAATTGATTTGAGCTGGATAATGACACTATTGTCTTCAGTAGAGGTGAAGTTTACAGAGCATCTTCAGTTTGCTGTATACAGTGACACTTCACATGAGAGCATCCACTAAAAAATGAGTTCCCTTTCAGACTGTAATGTTCGACGTCACATCAGAACGTACCAATGAATTGGGATCTGGTCTGAGAGATTCTGCTGTTTATTCAGCTTGAAAGAGTGAGTGCTGCTGCCATTTCCCCTGTGCGCTTCAGCACTATAAAGAGAGATTCAGTTCCCTGAAAGTGTGTTATACACGTGTGACACTGTCGTTCCACCCATGTGTTTCTGGATGCGGTCGTTTCCTGGTGCCGGCTGATGGTCACGATCGTTGCCTCGCGTGTTTGGGCATTAATCACAGTAGAGTTCGTGGTTCAGTGATGTTCTCACTGCGGGAAGATGATCATCTCTGTGTTACGGTCGAGACTCCAATACCTCAGGAGTGTCTGAAAAGGAAATAATTGTTTAAGGTCTGGTGTTACCCGGACACATTTAAATGGTGAACAGACATGAAGTAAAGCTTGTTATATGTTACTCACTGTGTCCGTCTCATGCTTTCCGCTAACATAACATGGTGTCAGAAGTTTAGGAAAAAACAGTTAACTGTTAGTTGCGATGCCACCATAAATACTCGGGAGAGAGTGTGTGCGCGGACAGAAAATGAAGATTAAAGCGGAGATCGGAGAAGCCGCGAGTGAGCGAGATGGAGAAAAGAGGACAGGTGAGCTGGTGAGATACAGCAGGAAAAATAAAAGGAGGTGACAATAGATGATGAAGCAGCAAGTATGCGTCATCTGATGCCGTCGCTGATGCCCCCAGGCAAGTTTGAGTTCAGCCATATTAGTGAATGGCCCAAATGGGCGCGACGCTTTGAGCGTTATAGAATTGCGTCAGGCCTAGACAAGCAGTCACGAGAATATCAGGTAAATACGTTTATGTATACCATCGGTGATGAAGCTGAAGATATCCTGAATGTTCTTCCCCTGTCTGAGAAGGAGAAAAGTTCATTTCTAATTTCTAAAAGTTTAATTTTTAATTTAATTAATTCAGACAGCGCACATACCTGTATTTATTTCCTGTTTGCGGTCGAAGTCCATAGTAGTCGATTGTCGAGTTCACGCACGTGATCATAGGTAACTAAGCAACAGTGGAGAACTTGACAATCGACTACTGTGGACTTAGACCGAAAACAGGAAATAAATACAGGTATGTGCGCTGTCTGAATTAATATCACTTTTATTCATATCTTTCACATCTACTGCAGTCAGATTCACCGTGTTCACTCTGAAGGAATCACTCACATTGGCTGTGCACTTGTAATGACACATCAAGGATGTTAAGAGGCTAAAAGCAGGTTTAAAACTTGCCCCATTGAAGTCAACAGGGTGCAAATTTTACAAAGAGGATAACACGATGTAGGCAACACCAATTTTTGTCGTTGTTCTCTGTACTGACAGCACTCCAAATGTACAAAAAAATTAGCTCAATGTTAAAATTGACCGGAGTTCTCCTTTAAGAGAAGGTGCTTTGAATTTTGGGGCGTTTCATTATGGAGGTCGCATCGGACCACCATAATGAAACGCCATCATGAACAACACCATAATAAAAGTATACACATGCGTACATGCCCACATTAACTAAACTCGTTCTGCGACTATAAGTATATATATACTGTATATATATGTAAAAGTATTCAACGCAAGGGCTATAGACAGGGACGCAACTATCCAGTGTCAGAGGGGTATGCAGCAACATTTTTGGCAATCATCAATCTGGTGCACTTTGAGAGTTAAAAATTAAAAGCTCCAACCCATATTCAGTGTGCAAATTAAACAAAGAAAAATTCAAACCTCTTTTAGTTAGTTTCAGTCTACATTACACTACTACATAATAATAGTTAATTAATCCCATGATAGTAATAGCCATATATTGTAAAACAAATGCACTGAAAAATAAAGGAAACTTTCATAATTCATTTTGTACTAATTTCTATACTTGAAAGAGTATATTTCTATACTTCACATTAAAGATGTGATTGGGCCAGCCCAGTGTCAATCAAGAAAAGAACCAATGGGCCGCTGATCTACGTGTTTCATGGGGTGTCAGAAAAAAACAACTAACGCTGACTTTTTTTAACCAATGCATTACACCGGCACTAACCCATGCACCGCCAATTCAGCAAAACAAAATGAATGGGCCGCCGATGTATGAGTTTTATGGGCCGTTAAGACAAAAAAAAAAGTATGAGATGTATCGGCCCAAAAAGCACGTCGGCCCACTGGGAATCTCCCGGTAGTCCCGATGGCCAGTAGCCTACATGCCTGGACGTCACACTTTAAATCCTATCTGTTGCCTTTCACCATCCACTTATTTACAGTAGCTGCTGTCGCATCAATTGACATGCCATCTCCTTTTCCCTCTTTCTCTTTCTATTTTTAGTCCCCGACAGCTTTTTTGCTTTATCCATCTTTTTCGACGACAACTCACTACTCACTCAGCGTTCACGGTGACCGCGCCCGCCCCCGCCAGCGCGCGTCCGCTCGTGATTTTTAAATTATTATTTAATTCCTATTTTTAACAACATGAAAAAGACTATTCAAACATGACATTAAAATATAAATATAAAAAAATTACAGACATTTCTTGGGGGTGCTGGGCAGGTGCTATGGCTATTATAGGGGGAGCTACAGCACCACCTAGCTCCTCCCTGGCACCGCCACTGATTGCTTCACTTCAGAAGGCCTTTATTAACCCCCCAGAGACGCGTGGAGCACTTTTATGATGGATGGATGCACTGTGATGGATTTCCAAAAACAAACGGCCATTCACTGCCATTATCAAGCTGGGAAGAGCCAGGACATTTTTTAATATAACTCTGATTGTATTTATCTGAAAGAAGAATGTCATATACACCTAGGATGGCTTCAGGGTGAGTAAATCATGGGCTAATTTTCATTTTTGGGTGAACTATCCCTTTCAGTTTAGTTTTGCATTTCATATTTCTCCATTCCCATCTAGCAAACCATCAGAAATGCTCAGCAAGCTTTCATCAAGTAACTTCAAAAGTATGTTCTTAATTCAAACTACTGGTGGTGGTGTTTTACGACATGAAAGTGTTTACGCTTCTAAAAATCAATCACTTTAATTCCCAATTCTACCCCATTCTGTACCCAAGCAAGCCTTCTAACTCCATGAGTTAAGGGTCATCACGTACGGTATTAATGCACATCAGACTTACGTGACTCTCCTCAAAACTTAACCACATTACACATTACTCACATCCTTTTTTGCTAACACTAAAGATAACTTTGTTACTAACAAGCGTCAGGAAAGCTACAGCATATCCTTGCATATTAAATCTCCTGAGGTAAGCATACTATCTATACAAACTTCTAGTTGTGGTGTCAGTTTCCCTTATTTATTTATTTCCTAGCCAACCCAGCTTTCTCCATTCGGCCTATCGAGGCTAACTCACTAATAACTCACTAACTCAAGCGGTCTTCTCCTCACCACGGCCTAATGTGCCAGTCTTTCACGGCTTACTTAGCATTACTCACAACACTCTAGGCAACGGCCTAACGGTTAGCTCTGTTTAAAGATTATTACACCCATGTCAATGTCTGTATTTTTAAATAATATAGTCTATTTTCTTTGCCTAAATATCTTAGGTTCTTCATCCAGGCAATCCTCCAACTGGTGGGCTTCATCTTTGGCGGGAACTGAGAGTGTCTTCTTGTTGATTTCATCTATGGCTGTGTCTGAAGTCAGTTGTAGTTCTTGTGTTTCTCTTTTCTTTAAGAAAGAAGAGGAACTGTTTTCTGAATCTGTGAGAATTCACACCGGTCCGCCTAAACTGAGTTCAGAGATGATCACAGTTGTGTGTGGGTTAATCCAGTGCGGTCAAACTAACTGAGCTCTCAACGCCAGCTGTGACATGCTTCTGAAAACACTAGAGCTCAAAGCCACAACACAAAGAGACTGTCACGCAGGTGTAGAAACACACACGAAGATGAAGATGAAGATTTAATTAAACCAACAAGTAATCTGAACAGGAACAGAGTAACATGCAACGCACCCACTAAAGACGACACCAGACACTGACTGAACCAGAACTGAACACAAATACTGGTGATGATGATGATGGTGATTGATGAGTGTAAAGCTGAAAATCATTAGTGTCCATGACAACAAAAGAATGATTAAGGCAGACGATGATGAAACACAACGAGTCCAAACAAACCTGACTGTGACCGACACAAAAGACAACCATTACCGTGGACAGCAAGTTCGGTCCGACTACGGCATGATTGGTGTCATTGTTCTCGGTGTGACTCAAGAAATCTGTCAAGACCCGTTTCATTACAAAAGGAAAAAATAAAAGATTATAATTTCTTTTTTAAATTTCATTATATTTTTACAAGGAATAAATATCTTGAGTATCTTCAGAGCATGGTGCCGATGACACATACTGACTAATGACACACCAATGTATTCATAAAATATAGCCAACACTGACTCGTTGGAAAAAACGTTGCAAAACGCAAAATACGTACCAATATGTACATATTACTGCAGTTTCTAAAAGAAATGAAGACTACAGGCAGTAAAACAGCAAGCACTTTTAATCGTTTTCACACACATTAATAATAACTTATTAAGCTTGCTCAGTAGCTCATCTGGAAGACCTTGGGTTCGAATCCTGTGAAAGACGAGTCATAAGAGTAAAGCAGAACATTATAATCCATGTGTAGAAACTCCTCCTGAAGACATTTAATATCTGCTTTACAGACGCTCATGAAGTGTGTGCAAATACTTTCTGTTTCACCAACTGGAGCTGACTGTAATCATCAGAGGTGGGAGTAAGTCACACATGAACAAGTCACAAGTCTCAAGTCTTAACCTTCAAGTCTCAAGCAAGTCCAAGTCAATTTTGTGAAAAGCAAGTCAAGTCAAGTCAAGTCACTGCTTTATGTCAAGCAAGTCAAGTCAAGTCGTAGCTTGGGTCACAAGTCACTGGCAAGTCATACAAACGTTTGATGATTTCACTGAATTTATATATTAAAATAAGTTAAAACTACATAAGTTGTGGACTATGGTTTTATTTGAAACATTTTTTTAAATATGCATTTCCACATGCTGAGTGGTTAAAAATCTAAAAAAGAAAAAAGAAATAAAATTTCAAACTACATAGCCTAAAATGTAAATGTAATTGCAATTAGGCCAACATTAAAGCATGAAAAATAAATATGCCTCAAACATTGCAGTAGACCATTAAAAGATATTAAATAATTCACAATTCAAGTATAATTGTTCCTATGCCACCAAATGACATTCTTCAAACTGACATCCCCTTTATGGAACATGAACACATCCTTAACAACAAGTTAGATCTTTCCTTTTTAACAAAAGAATAACAAGAAAAAAAAAAAACAGTAATAATTTAATTGACACAAAACTTACACCTGTCAATCATGTGGATTGACTATTGTACATTATTAATCTGTGTGAGTGAGTGATTTATTAATATTTGTGAATGATGTGTGTGCATGTACACATGCACACACATCATTCACAAATATTAATAAATCACTCACTCACACAGATTAATAATGTACAATAGTCAATCCACCTGATTGACAGGTGTAAGTTTTGTGTCAATTAAATTATTACTGTTTTTTTTTTTCTTGTTATTCTTTTGTTAAAAAGGGAAGATCTAACTTGTTGTTAAGGATGTGTTCATGTTCCATAAAGGGGAAGCCAGTTTGAAGAATGCCATTTGGTGGCATAGGAACAATTATACTTGAATTGTGAATTATTTAATATCTTTTAATGGTCTACTGCAATGTTTGAGGCATATTTATTTTTCATGCTTTAATGTTGGCCTAATTGCAATTACATTTACATTTTAGGCTATGTAGTTTGAAATTTTATTTCTTTTTTCTTTTTTAGATTTTTAACCACTCAGCATGTGGAAATGCATATTTAAAAAAATGTTTCAAATAAAACCATAGTCCACAACTTATGTAGTTTTAACTTATTTTAATATATAAATTCAGTGAAATCATCAAACGTTTGTATGACTTGCCAGTGACTTGTGACCCAAGCTACGACTTGACTTGACTTGCTTGACATAAAGCAGTGACTTGACTTGACTTGACTTGCTTTTCACAAAATTGACTTGGACTTGCTTCAGACTTGAAGGTTAAGACTTGAGACTTGTGACTTGTTCATGTGTGACTTACTCCCACCTCTGCAAACTAATTTTTTCACTAATAATGTCATGATTTTATTTCTAGATTTTAATGTCATGTGGGAAACTGCTAAAATAAAGAAGTGAGACTAACAGTAATTCTCTCGTGTGCAAAAATAGCCAATAAACTGTTCAGAGCAGATGTGTGAGACAGTGTGTTCACAGTATATGCACTTCTCACATGTTTCACACACACTTAAAGCAACACTTCACTGTGGCGTTGTGTCACTAAACAGCAACTCTAGCAGAATTTAAACACTCATTTGATCAGATCAGAGGAAGATAAAAACCACAGGAGGAGCAGATGATGTTTAAAGGAGGAGCTGTAACTATATATAATGAAGACAAAGACTGACAGAAACACAAAATGGCTGATAAGTGTGATCTGTGTCTGCTAGGACTGATCATTCTCTCTTCACTTCTCACAGGTAAAGAAATCTGTATTTTCTCTAAAGACATTTAGTGGAATTAGTCTGGAAAGAGTTCATTTGAACATGCTCAGTTTATTCTTGCACACATTCACGTTGTGATCTCAGAGTTGTGTATTGATACACACAGATCATACTGTATTATTCCTGATACTGGACATAGTGTCACTCAAACATCTGATGATGAAGAATTATCTTCATATTAAGAGTGTGTCAGTGATTTGAACAGCTCTCTGATAAAGACTAATAGTTTATTCTGGAGAGTGTGTTGTTTGCTTTAAGTGAGAATAAAGACTATATTGAAAACTTCTGCTTTTTATGCTGGTATGATTTATATTTTTATATATTAATATATATAATAATGATCACTGATATATACTGTGTTTCAGGAACCAGTGGAGTGGATGATCATGTGTTCATCAGTTCTGGTGGAAATGTGCGTCTGCCCTGTAATAATGCTCTTTCTGGCTGCAAATCTAAAACTACATGGACTAACAGACATTCAGTTGCACTGATTAAATTAGGGATAAAGAATAAAGACACAGAGAGACATGAGAGACTGAGTCTGGAGTCTAACTGCTCTCTGAACATCAAGAACGTCACAGTAGAAGATTATGGATATTACAGCTGCCGACAATATGTGAATAACGGACAGAATGACATACAAGGACCTGATGCACATGTTTATCTGCATGTTCTTCATGGTAAGTTTATGATTATGTGGTCAATTTAAAAAGGGCAGATTCTCCCTTTAAACTCAGATGATGATTGAAGAGTTTGTGATTTGTGTCTTGTGTTCAGTTTCAGTGTCTCCATCATCATCATCATCATCATCATCTTCATCCTCACAGACTGAGATCAGTCCAGGCCGCTCTGTGACTCTCTCCTGTCAGTTGTATTCATATACAGATGCTGGATACTCCTGTGATTATTGGGTTCGTTCTGGGGGATTTGAGCTGTTGTGGGTGAATCAGACTGGTGTTGATCTGAAGACAGACTCCAGATATCAGATATCATCATCATCATCAGATCAATATCGCTGTATCATCATCACTCTGACTACAACACTCCTGAATGAAGATAACAACAGAGAGTGGAGATGTCAGCTTACTCACAGAAATCAACTCCAGACCTCAGTCAGATACACTGTCAAGTATTCAGGTGAGAAAACAGTGTTAGAAGAGCTTCATAATGTCAGTAACACTAAGGTCTATCAGTATCACTGAACCAGAACAAACTGAGGGAACAAAAGCTTCTTTGACTCTCACAGAAGAGTAACTCAAAGCATTGCTTCAAACTAATGAACTGCTGTGAGTAACAGTCCCAAACGTGATGCTGGAAATAATAAAGGAATTGAAACTTGACAGCAAAAATATTAACTTTTTATGTAATGTGATGATCAAAGTTAAAATATGGTTATCTTGAGTGTTAACTAATCAAAATATGACTGTCATATTCTACAGTATGATTGTCACATTGAGTTGTTGTTTTAGTTTCATTTCATGGACTTTTATGGTGTGTCCCAATTAGCGTACTTATGCATATTCTATGACATTTTTAGTATAAAAAGTGAGAGTAGTGTGTTCATATAACACTCCGGTTCTTTAAAAAAAAGTTTACATCGCTTACAAAAAGCTGGTGTGGCAGTGTGCACTTCACTTTCACTTTTAAATTAGCATCAATTCATCCTTCGCAGAATCGCAGGGAGTTTGATTGACATGCGATCTGAGTCTGACCAATCAATATCCACCATTTTTGTCCGACAAAGCAGTCAGGAGAGTTAAGCCGCCTTTCCACACGACAAATGACAGCCTTCGGACCGGAAGTCATTAATTTCCAATGGAGAGTCGCACTGGAGCTGCGGGGAGTTCCAATCATATGCGTATGCGGAAATTTCGGATCCGATTTGAGCTTTTTCTGTGGATAGACCGTATGTGACCGATCGACCGTATGTGAAAAACTATGTGCGTTAAGCTAGAATTACCAATATTTTAATACTTCAATGTAAACGTTATTCCTGCAAAATGATGGTTATTAATAATTATGGCTGTAAAATATAGTTTTATCATTATTAAAACCTTTTTTTTGATTAGCTCTATAAAATCAACTATTTTTTTATATTAGATGTATTGAGGGTCATTTGTTTTGTGTGGATATATTCATGCATGCTTAACATTCATTAAAATCATTCATTTTACCATTGTGAATAGCCGAGGGTAACGGTTGCTTCACGACCGCGACTGACACCAGGGGGCGGAATGCGACAATCCAATGCGAATGTCGTGTGCAGTGGAAAGGCGGCTTAAGTAGATTAACGTCAGTGGATTTGAACTTGGCTTTAACTGAGGCAATCTGTCACGACACATTACAGAGCCACAAAACGGTAGGCCTATTGTTTAATTTTCTTTGACTGACCAAATTTGAAAGTTTGTTTCATATTAAATATAGCTCTGTCAATATGAGACGCACAGAGCTTTGTTCGGTTATGGGTAGGTTTAGGTCTGGGGTAGGGTTAGGGTTAGACCGCTAGGAGGCGCCTTCTGGCCCATATCTATCTGCGTCTCATATTGACGCTAAAGGGTGCCATGTGCGTTGAGTGTTGAATGTCAAATGCGTCAGTATGTGCAGTGGAAAGGTGGCTTTAGTAGATTAACGTCAGTAGATTTGAACTTGGCTTTAACTGAGGCAATCTGTCACGACACATTACAGAGCCACAAAACGGTAGGCCTATTGTTTAATTTTCTTTGACTGACCAAATTTGAAAGTTGAGACTTTGTTTCATATTAAATATTACCTGCTCGGTCCTGTCTGTCAGCGCGTTTTCAGTGTGCTCTATTTTTCACTGCTTGAGAACATGGGTTGAATCCAAAATCACCCCCTAAACCCTCATTCACTAAGTTAAGCCTATTCCCTGCGTTAGTCCACTAACACCGTACACTTGAAGGAGTGAATGAAAACGAGTGAGCGAATTCGGACAGCCATTGAGCGTACATAAACTGTAGGCTACACTCGTTAATGCAGTGCAATGTGGGATTGAATAAATGCACTCAATAACGTCCACTATGGTTTCGGACATCACTAAAATTGGCTAAAATGACAAAAAATCTCCTCAAATAACGCCCTATTTTTATGCGCTTAGAGCTCGTGTGAATTGCACGTATAAAATTAATTTAACGAACAACCTCGATCCATCAGGAAACGCCACATAGGTCACTGAATTTCACTGCGCTTCATGAAGAGTTTTTCTTTTGCGTGAAGAAAGCGTTCACCGTTGATGTGTTAACAGATAGCGGAGTGCATTCATTATTATTAGGCTACCGGTATAATAATCCTCCTGGCGCCGGGTCTGAGTGAGTCATTTAGCTACTCTCTTACCTTTGTTCTTTGATTAACAATAATGACACTTTAAGACCAGCCGCTGCTGACAGAGACGCGATCTGACACGCGTCCCATTTTCTCAATCTCTACGTTCATTTAAGACTTTATTTCAATAATTTAAGACCGCTCTTATGAGGACACTCAACAAAACGGACATTTTGGCATAATTTGTGTGTGTTATGGTTTGTTCAAGCCCGAAAGAGAACTCTATACTGACGCGGGTCGTGTGTGTGTAATAGACAGGGCAGCGCGGTCTCTTTAGTCTTGTCGCGCTTGAATGGTTTAAAAGAATTAATAAGAGCGTGATCATACAATGCTAGTCAACGGGTTACAGAAAAAACGTATTCTGCGAATAATTGCGTAAAATATTATTATTATTATTATTATTTTTGGTGCAGCGGTGGGCAAGTGATGAAACCGGTGTTGCGACTGAACACAAGTATGTAGGCCTACTCTTTTTGGGAAGAAAAGGTGCATACTTTTGAGTGTGTAGCAGAAGAGTAGACAAGCTTTGGGACAAACTACCATGTCATACAATTGCATCTTTAACGGTTGCTTTCTGTCGCTTAGTTACGCACATCCTGTCACTCAAACTGACCTGTCAATCATCTTGTCAAAGATAAAGTCCGCCACATTTAATTTAATTTAATTTTCTACCGTATCGGAGAGAAATGCAAAATCACGTTGATCTGCAGTCGCGGGTCTTTCATGCGGAGACTCTCCTCATATTAATGCATAATGATGCATTTAAAAGTAAATGGCCAAACGGATCTTTATAAAAGTCCACATGGTTATTGCAGATGAAATATAACATGGATAACATGAAATAAATATTTTCTATCAGGTTAAACTTTGATTAGTCACTCAAACCTTTATCTAAATTTCTCACCACTGGTCGTGCATATCCGCCATGTTTTGTAGTTTTTTTAAAAACACTTTTTACTCGTGTTTGTAGTTCCTCCTCCAAAGTGCAATGGGTTGTGGGTAATATTAGCCGTAATAGTGAGCAACGGATCCACACTTCGAAAATCCACCGGAAATAGTAGACCATCCGGAGACTTCTGGCACACTCTTCAACATACTATGCTTTGAGACACTTATTTTAATCTCACACACTGTTTAGGAAGGATAGTATGGGACGCAGGGTGAGGCTGTGTTTACGACCACTTTTTATGCTCATCCTTCGCTAATGTTGCACGAGTGCCCACTACTGCTGAACTCTTGAAATGAGTTTGATTGAAATGCCCTAAGCCCTTGATCACTTGGAATCCAATATGGAGCTGATTATAAATTATACATTTGTTTTACACAGCATTATATAGGTCTGTATGTATGCTTGGGCTGTTGGAGAAAATATTTATATATATATAAAAAAAAAAAAAATCTAAATAAAAGTCTAATATCATACTATATAGAGTTATAGTGTGTGGTGTGGTGTGACATGCTTCATGCCACAATGCATGCTGGGAGCCATGAGTTTTATAATACCATGAAGCATGTAACCATTGTCAATGGCTTTTGTCTTTGTATATAATTGTCCTCATTCATCCTTTTCACAGAGTCTCAGGATCATTGGAATAAAATCATACAAGGTACATAATCACAGTGTTTTGTCTTTGTCTATAGTTGTCCCCAATCTGCCCTGTCCGTCTCTGACTCTGTGCTCGATCTCTTCTTCAGTCATAGTGATTTCTGTCGCTGCAGTCGCTGTTCTCCTTCTTGCTCTTCTCTGGCTGATCTGCAGAAAAAGAGCTGGTGAGTTTTCAGATTTACTCCTTTACAACAATTAAAAACAGTTCAGATGAGCAAACAAACACATCATGTTCAGACTGTAAGTATCATAGAAACATGTGGATTATATGAAATTCTCAAACAGAAGTTTATTCCTGCTGAGAAGTCCTGTAATGTCAATATCAACGAGTTATCACGTCAACAATCATTTTTATTATTCATTTTAATGCTTCAACAAAATCTGATTGTTGAAAAAGCTTAATACTTAACATTGTGTTTTCCATAAATACTCATATTTCATGAGGCTCTTGTTTTCAGATAATAAAAGAGGGACTGGCGACTCCGCGGTGAGTTCAGTAATGCAGTGATTTAGATTTGATTACTGTCTTTAAAGCTCAATAAAGTGTCATTCATGCAGTTTAACTGTTTGTTCTGAAGGTCAAAGATGAGAATGATCATAACGGGGCGAATGAGACGATCAACATGTCCATTCCTCCCGCTGCAAGAGCCGATGTGAGTCCACTAAATCATCAAACATTACGTTCACTGTCTGTTCAATAATGTGATTTAAAAGCTTTTGTGTTATTCTCCATATTATAGTGAGAGATATGTCTGTTCTGTGTGTTAAACTTGACTCTCTGCACGTTTGCATTGATGTTTAGGAGCAGACAGATGATGTGACTTATTCTGAGGTCACTTTATCCAATACAAAGCCAGTAAAATCACTCAGTGTGAGTAGATACCAGCACATGAGTTCGACTCTCAGATAAATGAAGCTCATGCTCTAATAATAATAATAATAATAATAATAATCATCTCTGTGGTTCAAACATTGATGGACAGAATCTGTTCTTTCAGGATCATGATGATACAGTGACTTATGCTGCCGTCAGAGGAAGAGAAGATCAACCTCAGGATCAACTTTACGCCTCTGTGAACAAGAACAAGACCTTCACAAATAAACATTAATGATCCAGATCATGAGCTCATCATATCAGGAGCAGACGGGAAGATTTCATCTCTCTGGGGTTTGGAGGAATTATATATTTGTGTGTGAACGAGCAGATATTTGTTGAATGTCCTGTGAATATGAATGAGATTTATTGTGAATCATCATCTGGTCAGAGCACAGAATCTCATCTATATCATCACAGCTACAGTAAAGTTAGAGATTGAAGCCCTGATGTGTTTTCATACAGGCCAGACTCAATCTAGTGTCTCACAAGCCTCGTCCATGACTGGAGTCTGTTCATCTGCTGGATTTCTGTCTGAAAACCTTCATCTTCATGCAGAAGCTCATGCTGAAATGATCCTCTTGCTTCAGCTTGTATATCAGAGAAGTCCGTCTGAGAATTACATCAGTGTCTGCTCACATTATATCTTCATAAAATATTCTAAAATTTGACTTTGCAGTGTGTATATGTCACACAATTAAATGTCAGTTATTTTTTCTTTTTTTCACATGTGACAATAAAGAGCATGAAAAATCATGAGTTAAAAGAAAAGTTTTTGTCTCTTCTATGTAAAAACAGACGTAACTAAACTTGCTCCTTTAAAAAAAAAACTCTATTTTAAAACCCACCAGCCGCCACTGGAAAACAGAAGTATGTTTGGCAGGAACTACAAAGCTATTTGATGAAAAAAATATTACTGATTTTCAATTTTTAAAAAATAAAATAAAAAAATAGGGGGGACCTAGGATGATGACAGCACTAAACACTAGACAAGAGAGTCCATTACCACCCTCTGAGCTACAAGGAAATGCTGAACATTTGGACACCATGTTTCACAGTCTCGAGACACTTCCTCAAATCTGCTTCACAGCTTTATCAGCGCTTTAACCTATTCTGAGAACAGAGCTATTCTCTGAACGTGTTCAAATGCATCCTGCAAAATCTCCATCATCTGGAAATCACACTGAATGCTACACTTAAAGTCCATTTCAGAGTCTTGCATATCTGAGCTTTCTCTATTCTCCTGAGTAACTCTCTCAGTTAAATAATCTATAAGAGATCATTTGAGGTTTTGCATATGTGATAGTCCTATTTCTCTTTATTTAGCAGATTTTAAACACACATGAACACTAACATTTAACATGAAGCATTGGCTTTATCTGTCAATGAATAAATCATGTTACTGCCATGATGGTGTTGTTCCAGCATCTACCAGCAGAGGGTTGATGAGATTATTCAGTCAATTCCTGACCCAATCCCAGAGGAAAACAGTGAGGATCAGGCACTCTTTTAAAAAGACACCTTTCTGGCTATACTTTTGGACTCTGCTCATATATATATATAAAAAGGTGCTTGTATCCAGACTGTCTAATGTACAAGGGCAGCATGAATGTTCTTCCACAGCTCAGGAACACTATCAACAAAATTGTAGCTGCAAAAATATTATTAATTAAAAAATCATAAACATTAGTGTTTTAATCACACGCTCAAACACAATACAACAATGTGTGCGTTAAAGTGTCTTGTTTAATTTTTCATATCTTCTGAAACAGATCTTCACACAAACCAGGAAGTGACATCATGGTCTAAATGTGCTTGAATTATGTAAGATTCTATTTCATAGATGATTTTAGTTTATTGACAATAAGAAATAAGAAAAAATCATTAGCAATAAGAATAAGTTTAGTCATGTTTGATGATTGATTAATCGCTCACTGAACTCTACACATGGTCTGTTCTGCTATTTTCCCTTTTTCATAGTTCTAATAGGGGCTCATTATAACGTAGTGTGACAACATGCCCCGCCTGAGGAACTGGGATTTAAACCCTGCGAGTGTCTTCTAAAGTATTTAAAACTAGGGTTGTTCCGATTCCGATACTAGTATCGGAAATGCCGCCGATACCAATAAAAATTCTGGCATCGGTATCGGCGATTGAATGAATGATCTCCGATTTGCAGCGTAAAGCAAAGCTAGCGTGCATAACTAGGTATTGTTTAATAAAATGCTATCGGATCGGTACATGGGTAGATGTACTGATCCGATACCATTTTATTAAACAATACCTAGTTATGCACGCTAGCTTTGCTTTACGCTGCAAATCGGAGATCATTCTTCTTCGCTGCTCTAAACAGTGGTTGCTTGAGGCAAAACAGGAAGTTGTGCTGTTGCCATAAGCAACCACTGTTCAGAGCAGCGAAGAAGAAATGAAAACGCAAATTTTCAGATGCAGGCGCGCGGCAAGCGCATAATGTAAGAGACGCTGACGCCCAACATCAAATGGCAAACGTAATGAAAACGGAACAAAACTGCGCTACTCGTTATTTTGTGCTTCACGGACCATTAAACAGTTTGGAACAATGCAGCGCGAGCCGATCTTGATCAAGCTACACTGTTGCTACACAGCGCTAAGAGATCCAGTAAAGAAAGCATTTGAATTCGCCACAGAAGTAATAACATCGCTGCGAGATCTAACGTTAGTGAGAAACATTCACATTTCTCCGTTATTAACGGATCAAACAGCGCTGACGTGGAAACCAGGAACATTGTGCTTTCAAGTAACGTTACGTTGGTTTTATTTTGAAATTATGAATAAAATTGCTGCCCTCAAATGTTAATCTGAAGTAAAATAAACCTTTGTTTATAACTAACGTTACTACAATATTACATTTCATTTTTTTTATAAGGAGCTGTTTTTGTTTTATATGTCAATTATAGCTCCATCATTGCTCAAAGTAAAAAATGATCATACTTTATGATGTTAATAAAAAATAAATAAATAAAAAATGTAAATCAAGGAAATTTCTCTGGCATTTCTTTCTTTTTGCTGTATTGAAAACGTACCGAACCGTGACACCAGTGTATGGTATCGAACCGAACCGTGAATTTTGTGGACCGTTACACCCCTATTATTCATAATTTTTTAGATTCCTAGATTTATTTGTTGCACTTTTTATACAGTTATATTGTAAAACTAAAATACCTTTTATAAAATAATTCTATCAATTCATACAGGGCTAGTATGAATTGCAGCTGTATACACACCCAGGTATCGGATTAGTACTCGGTATCGGCCGATACCCTGAGTCCAGGTATCGGAATCGGTATCGGGAAGGAAAAAAGGGTATTGGAACATCTCTATTTAAAACAAGTGTGTGACAACTAACCCCGTGTTAGTGTGTGCTCTCCTCTATACTTCTAGAAGTGTGTTTAAAATGTAACCTGAAAAGATCCTGATAGTGAACGTGGAATTACTGTAATGATCACTTGTGGAACGTGATCATTAACTCCACCCTCTTACTACAGTAAACAGGAAAACACTCGTTATTCATCGTTTCTGTCAAACTGAGGCAGACACCCTTTTCTCTCCCGAAAGCTCTACTGTATCCTGGCAGAAAGGGGCAAGAACATCTAAAGCATCCTGGACTGCCTCATACTCCAGGGCTGACGTCAGTCTTTAGAGAGGCCAGGGCTGCCCCCACTGGCTCTCTCGGCTGACAGAGACGTTCCAGCATGTTACAAGTGCTGGTCCAGCGAGTGTCCACTTCAATTATCATTTTCAGAACTGGTCTCCCCATCTGCTCCTGTACTTGGGCCAGTCTCTCTTTTGCTGTAGTGCTGGTTCGGAAATAGGTCACCAGTTTCCTACATTTGGATCAAATGTCGTTGAAGCTACTGATGTCATCAAAAGATTTCCTCACAATAAGGTTTAGTGCATATCGCATGCCTAACATTCAATGATCTTACACATGCTATCATGTTGGCTGCAGCATCAGTTACCAGGCACTTCACTTCATCCTTTATGCCCCACTCCTCCATGAGCTTGATATGTCCAGTAGCCAAGTTCTCAGCAGAATGGCTCTTAGGGAAATGCTCTACACCTATTAAATAGTGCAGAGCTTGTCATTGTCATCTGTAAAAGGGCAAGTTACTGCTAGGTAGGCATCCATGTTTAGGGATGTCCACATGTCCGAGGAAAGGCTTATAGTCGCAACTTTCTGCAACGGCTCTCTGGCCTTCTCCTTAGCCTCCTTGTGTTTATGATCAACCATGACCTTCAAAGCCTGTGGATAAAAATAAATGCAGCTACTCTTACTTTTAACTTGTTAAATAATGATGAACCACTTTATTAATCACATACCTTTCGAGTTGGGATAATATCATCATCCACAATGGAAAAGGGTTGGGAGTCTGTGATGACCATGTTAACCAGGGCCTCATTCACCATTTCTTTTTTGGAAATCTATAATAAAATAAAATGCAGGTGTATTGTAGGAGCCTAAAATATTATTTAAATAATGTTTTTTATTATTATTATTATTATTATTATCAATGACTTTGTCTACTGTGTGGATTGTTAGTAGTTTGTGCGTGCTCATGCAGTGCTCGATAATGCCTGAGCATGGAGGAGGTGTTATTGCTGTATGTCAGCTCCTTTAGGCTTTTTTTTTTGTTAGTTTAATTTACGATTACCTACTTTGAAGTCTCAAACGGAAAACAAAGCCAGTAGCCCACGCAATCAACTGCTCTTCCGGTCTTACAAAGCGCAGGAAATCTAATCGCGTACACACCTCCGCCCACAAAGAAACGCTCTTAAAGGGGCCGTATCACTTTTACCTTGCTATAGATCAGGGAACGACAACTGGCGGCCCGCGGGCCAAAACTGGCCCGCCAGCAATATTTTCTGGCCCGCCGGATTATTTTGGAAGTCCTAAATGCTGCACAAAACTCTTCCAATACTTGAGAAAAGCCGTAGTCGCGCTGCGATTTCACCGCCATGCGGCGCAGGATTACATTTTAAAGTAGGCTATAACTGTGCGTTCACACCGGCCGCGAATAGCGCGTCAAATTCGCGCCTGCCGCGTCTAGTTATATGCTTGACCACTTTGTGTGCATTCGCGCGTCAAAAGACGTTAGCGGTCAGAAGTCTGCTGTACTTTGGACGGAGCGGGCGGTCTGACTGACAATAGCCCACTTCCAACATCTTTTGACAGCGTATCCGCGCTTAATTCTTGACCACCTGCACACCTCTGAGGAGCTGTCAGTCAACAACATTCTTTTTTTGCAAGGATGTTTGAAATAGTTCGGCAGAAAATAGCCTACTTCATTTCTCAGTAGGGCAATATGATTTTCGTTTATGTTGCTTTGAAATTTGAGTGGGCTTTGTCCTATTCAATTTATGTTATTTATATTTCATACATTTTTCCTGTGGCATTTTTTTCTCTGCTGACTGTAGGCTACAATGTTAAAATAATATTTTATGTTGACACGAACACAATTTTTGTATAGCCATTTATAATTGTTATAGGCTACTTAATCTCTCTCTTTCCGTTAGAGACATTTGAATGTGAGATTATGGAAACGAGATCTAAATTTTGCGGACCGTCAGGTCGGGAAATAAAGCGGGTGAACACCGAGTGTATTTTAAGCAGTTGCTGAATAGAACCTTGTGGGAGCGGGACGGAAAAAACAGTCCCGCGCAGACCTTCTTAAACCTTAGGTGTGTGTCCCGAATAAATAATAATAATAAAAAAGGAATAAAGTTCAAAAGTCGGACTGTAAGCGAATGAGGCATGATTGCTATTCACATGCACCTTTATTAAAATGGCTGTAATCTGTTACCACAATAGTAGGCTACTTGATCTGTTTAAAATGATTTCCTTGATATATCATGCCTAAGGTGTTAAATTCAAAATTAAAATTTGTCTAATTCAGTAATTATTTTTTTCTATTTTTGATCTGAGCACAATCAGAAAATAATATTTTCTTAATAATATTTCTTTCTTAAGAATATTTTTTTAATAAATAAATAAATAAATAATGGAAAAACAAGTCGTTTTTCATCTTTTTATTTTTGGTTTTAATTTGAAAAAAACAAACAAACAAAAAACGATTGAACGAATGATCCACGGACGTGACGAACCCATCATATTCCGCGATTATAGGCCTATATAAGAGTATTTAATTTGTATCCAGGCCTACTCTGTGTAGCTGGCCCGCCATCTACTGGCTAAAAAAAATATTGGCCCGCGACCAAAGTTACTTGCCGACCCCTGCTATAGATAGATAAATAGATAGATTGTGTGTGCGAAATATAGTGGCGGATCTGATCAATTTTCTCAGGGCTGGAGAGAGTAAAGCAGAACATTATAATCCATGTGTAGAAACTCTTCCTGAAGACATTTAATATCTGCTTTACAGACGCTCATGAAGTGTCTGCAAATACTTTCTGTTTCACCAAACTGGAGCTGATGTTAATCATTTCAAAATACCTTAAAAACTATTTTACAATTAATTTTCTACAAGTTAGTCATGGATAGTGGAAACCTTTTCAGTAACAAAAAAATGTTTCACTAATAATGTAATTATTTTATTTCTTGATATTAACGTCATGAGGGAAACTGCTAAAATAAAGAAGTGAGACTAACAGTAATTCTCTCGTGTGCAAAAGTAGCCAATAAACTGTTCAGAGCAGATGTGTGAGACAGTGTGTTCACAGTATATGCAATTCTCACACGTTTAACGCACACTATTGCTGCGTTCCAGTCCATTTTTAGACACGCACTTGCAAACTTCCCCTCGGGGGAATCCCTGCCGCCATTTTGAAGTGTGTTCCACTTCGTGAAGTGGACGAGGGAAGTTTATATGGACAGACCCTCGTTTCCTCGATTTTGACAGAGGGAGCGAGTCTACTTCAAATGTACACTTCAGGCACCTACAAGTCCCACAATGCAGTACGACTCTGACGTCACCACAGATCTCGTCTAATCACCACCACAACAAACAACTGTATGATATATTAAATCTAATTTTTTTTTATTGAAAACAACCCAAACACCATATATACATTTTAGAGTGCGGATCGGGCCGAATTTTTCTGTCCGAGCCTGCCCCGCGTCCGACAGAGCAGTAACCGAACCCGACCCGAGCCCGACAGGCATACAGATATTTATGTCCGAGCACGACCCGAGCCGACAATTAAAATCAATTTTTTTTCTCATACTAATGACACCAGAGTTGTATAGTCCAGGGGTCAGAAAGTAGAAGTCCTGCCATATGTTTATTCCACCCATTAACTCTGTCAGCTGATTTCTATCTCCTGGCTGAAAAACTGCTAATTAGCAAATCCAGGTGATTGGAACAAAATTCTGAGCAGGACTTTTACTTTCTGAACCTGGACTTTACACCTCTGGAGAGAACAGAAAAAGAGACGAGCAGAAACACAAGAACTACAACTGACTTCAGACACAGTCTTAGATGAAATCCACTGAAGAGAAAAGAAGACATTAAATCTGTGAAGATCTCAGCAGAGGAGGATTAAACAACTCCACAAACAGCATTACCAGCTTCTAGGGCTGGGCGATTTAAATCGCGATATTGTTATGCGCATCTCGTCAGTAAAGCCGGTTCCTTGATTAGTAGTAAATCACCATCACCTGCTTTCAGATGGAGCGGCATTTAGGGCTGAGGAGATAATTAAGTGATTAATTTAGTGATGATTGAGCATTATTGAAGACACCTGATGTTAACAAGCAGAATCACTGAAGAAGAAAATCACAAATTGTAAGTTACCATTAAGGTGATGGGTGTTTGCTTTAGTTGGGCTCTAGACCATTATATGTTTATTTGAATATTTACTGTTGTTTGTCTGCTGTTATTGATTTATAACAGTTAAATGAACAAAGTAAAATGTTATCTTATAGTGTTGGTTATGTTTTGACATAATCATGCTGTGATCTGAACAATGAAACATATTAAGATAGATTGGTTTAGTGATTCTTCAGCCTATGATTATCAGTACTTCACTTATAATTCAAAATATTTAATAAACATTGTTCTGATCAAAAAGATGTTCAAACATAATCATTTAAAACACAGACATCAATAATCAGCCTGTGAATCTCAACAATGGTGACAATAATAAAGCATGTTGCAGTGGCTGCCACCAATCACAACTCATTAATGGCTCCCATCATGCATTGCGGTATGAATAAATTATGATCTGAATTGTCTATGTAATTTACTTTTCCTAATTGAATATTCTGCTCCTCACCATTGTTGAGATGCATAGACTGAATCTTGACATCTGTGTGTGCCTAAAAGAATGATTTTTTTTTTTTTAAACAACTTTTAAGAAATCTTTAATATTATAAATTCTGGCCATTTATTCAGATTCACAGTTATGCTGTAACCAACAACATAAATCGAAGTCAGAAAGAAGGATTTAAATGAGTTCAGTGATCAAGTTCAAATGATGATTGTCATAATATAACCAACACCATCAGATCACTTTTTATTCTTTGTTCAACTGGCAATTTTAACTCAGATACAACCGCCAAAAAAAATCTAAAGTACACATAAAAGGGTCAGAGCCCAACAAAAGCAACTACCCATCACAATAATGGTAACTTACAATTTGCGATTTTCTCCTTCAGCGATTCTACTTGTTAACATCAGGTGTCTTCAATAATGCTCAATCATCACTAAATTAATCACTTAGTTATCTCATTAACTTAAACACTCTTTGAGTGTGGACTCATACACTCCCAGGAGTGTTAATTTAACACTGGAGGTTTTGCTGTGTACAAAGAGCCGTAGTTAACTGACAAGCTGAGCCATATTGCATTAAATATCGCTGGCGATACGTCCGCGATATTGATGCGATTTGGCTCAGCTTGTCAGTTAACTATGGCTCTTTGTAGTAAATGCCGCTCCATCTGAAAGCAGGTGATGGCGATTTACTACTAATCAAGGAACCGGCTTTACTGATGAGATGCGCATAACAATATCGCGATTTAAATCGCCCAGCCCTACTGGTGATTGAAACAAAATTCTGAGCAGGACTTTTACTTTCTGAACCTGGACTTTACACCTCTGAAAAGAACAGAAAAAGAGACGAGCAGAAACACAAGAACTACAACTGACTTCAGACACAGCCTTAGATGAAATCAACTGAAGAGAAAAGAAGACGTTAAATCTGTGAAGATCTCAGCAGAGGAGGATTAAACAACTCCACAAACAGCATTACCAGCTTCACTTATTACTAACCAGACTGACTTTATTTCTGTTAGAACTCCTTATTGAGATGTGTTTAATTTGAAGTTACCATAACAGTGATTAGCATTTCCATTAGTTGGGCTCTTAACTCTTATGATGTTGCTTGTCTTTTCTGGCTGCTGTGACAGTGTGTTTGTTAAACACATTTGCAGCAGCAAAGAAAGCTCAGTTTAATCAGGGCAGGTGATGTTGGTTACATGTTGATGGCATTTTAATCATGATGTCATTGCCTGAATCACTGATATAATTTGTGTAATACAATTGTTTTGCTCAATTAATATATCAATATCATAAGCCCTGTGTTACTGCAGCATGAGATCAAGCAGCATTATACCAATCAGTTAAAATATTTTAATTAACATGAGAACAAAAATTTTACCTTCAGTGTGACACACACACACACTTATCAGCAATCAGCGTGTGTGTCTCAACAATGGTGACAATCAAAAATATTCAGATAAACTGATCAACTCTGAACATTACAAAAAAGCTACTAAATGTCACTACAAAAACAACAGCAAAAAATAAAAGCAAATATTTAAAATTAAACAAAATAATAGGACAATTCAGCTGCATAATTTATTCATGTTGCAATGCATGCTGGGAGTTTTGTACTATGCTGGTACCCAGCATGCATTGCAGCAAGGGACTTTTGATTGTCACCATTGTTGAGATTCATACGCTGATTATTGATGTTTGTCATAGTAGATTTAGCGCTCAAGTTTATAAAATACTTTTAACTGATTCCTATATTACTTCTATATCTCATACGGTAATAATTCAGGATTTGTGAAGAGAAAATATTAATGGAACACAATTGTTAGATTTGAAAAGCATCAGTGGAGCACAATACTTCAAGATGATTATAAAACCATCAACAGGTAACCATCATCACCTGCCCTGATTAAACTGAGCTTTCTTTGCTGCTGCAAATGTGTTTAACAAACACTGTCACCGCCGCCAGAAAACACAAAAGATAAAATCAGAGTTTAGAGCCCAACTAATGGAAACACTAATCACTGTTATGGTAACTTCAAATTAAACGCATCTCAATAAGGAGTTCTAACAGAAATAAAGTCAGTCTGGTTAGTAATAAGTGAAGCTGGTAATGCTGTTTGTGGAGTTGTTTAATCCTCCTCTGCTGAGATCTTCACAGATTTACTTTACACCTCTGTTCTTTTCTCTTCAGTGGATTTCATCTAAGACTGTGTCTGAAGTCAGTTGTAGTTCTTGTGTTTCTGCTCGTCTCTTTTTCTGTTCTCTCCAGAGGTGTAAAGTCCAGGTTCAGAAAGTAAAAGTCCTGCTCAGAATTTTGTTCCAATCACCTGGATTTGCTAATTCAGACAGGAGAGAGAACTAATTAGTGAAATCAGCTGACTGAGTTCATGGGTGGAATAAACTATGGCAGGACTTCTACTTTCTGACCCCTGGACTATACAACTCTGCTTGGTTGCCAGTATTTTACCGTCAAAAATATGGTTGCAACCTTACTTTGAAAAAAAAAAAAAAAAAACATCAGCAGGATTTAAATGTGTGGTAAAAAAAAACATCAGCTGTGGTTCCCAGTACTTTACCATAAAAAAAATATAGTAGGAACCTTTTAGTTTTCACCGCTATATTACATAAACCAATGAATGTTATCATTAAATTTCATTAAAGTATTAAAGTCTGCTTTATATTTTTGTAATATACTGATAACCATCATAATAACACAGATGGTAAAAAAGAAAAACGCACAATGATTTAAGTATACCATTAGTTTTCCACAAACTGAGGCACATGTTAATATTAAGAAGGTGCACAGTGTCATACACACAAACACAAAACACCATCATGGTGACACACACACACATGACTCCAAATAATGCCATAAACATTCATTAAACAATATATGATGTAATATAAACCCCAAATGTATAAAACTGATAACAAAAACCAAGAAGAAACATAATTATTTAAATGAAATAGCATCAAATGTGAAGTGTCACACAGGGAATTCTGGGAATGTCCATTTAGAGAAACAACAAGAACAGAAAAAACAGACGAGCAGAAACACAAGAACTACAACTGACTTCAGCCACAGCTTTAGATGAAATCAACTGAAGAGAAAAGAAGACATTAAATCTGTGAAGATCTCAGCAGAGGAGGATTAAACAACTCCACAAACAGCATTACCAGCTTCACTTATTACTAACCAGACTGACTTTATTTCTGTCAGACGTCTACAGTAGGGCTGGGCGATTTAAATCGCGATATTGTTATGCGCATCTCATCAATAAAGCCGGTTCCTTGATTAGTAGTAAATCACCATCACCTGCTTTCAGATGAAGCGGCATTTAGGGCTGATGAGATAATTAAGTGATTAATTTAGTGATGATTGAGCATTATTGAAGACACCTGATGTTAACAAGCAGAATCACTGAAGGAGAAAATCACAAATTGTAAGTTACCATTAAGGTGATGGGTGTTTGCTTTAGTTGGGCTCTAGACCATTATATGTTTACTTTAATATTTACTGTTGTTTGTCTGTTGTTATTGATTTATAACAGTTAAATGAACAAAGTAAAATGTTATCTTATAGTGTTGGTTATGTTTTGACATAGTCATGCTGTGTCCTGAAAAAGGAAACATATTGAGATAGTTTGATTCTACTTGTTAGCAGCAGTTTTGTGATTCTTCAGCCTACGATTATCAGTACTTTAATTCAAAATATTTAATAAACATTCTTCTGATCAAAAGATATTCAGATAAATTCATTTAAAACACAGACATCAATAATCAGCCTGTGAATCTCAACAATGGTGACAATAATAAAGCATGTTGCAGTGGCTGCCACCAATCACAACTCATTAATGGCTCCCATCATGCATTGCGGTATGAATAAATTATGATCTGAATTGTCTATGTAATTTACTTTTCCTAATTGAATATTCTGCTCGTCACCATTGTTGAGATGCATAGACTGAATCTTGACATCTGTGTGTGCCTAAAAGAATGATTTTTTTTTTTTTTTTAAACAACTTTTAAGAAATCCTTTATATTATATCACAAATTCTGGGCATTTATGCAGATTCACAGTTATGCTGTAACTAACAACATAAATCGAAGTCAGAAAGAAGGATTTTAATGAGTTCAGTGATCAAGTTCAAATGATGATTGTCATAATATAACCAACACCATCAGATTGCTTTTTTCTTTGTTCAACTGGCGATTATAAGCCAGACACAACAGCCAAACAAAATCTAAAGTTAATAATATATGGGTCAAGACTAGAGTCCAACTAAAGCAACCATTGATCGTCATAACGGTGGCTTACAATTTGAGGTTTTCTCCTTCATTGATTCTGCTTGTTAACATCAGGTGTCTTCAATAATGTTCAATCATCACTAAATTAATCACTTAATTATCTCATTAACTTAAATATCGCTGGCGATACGTCCGCGATATTAATGCGATATGGCTCAGCTTGTCAGTTAACTACGGCTCTTTGTAGTAAATGCCGCTCCATCTGAAAGCAGGTGATGGCGATTTACTACTAATCAAGGAACCGGCTTTACTGACGAGATGCGCATAACAATATCGCGATTTAAATCGCCCAGCCCTAGTCTACAGTTCTGTTTGAGAATTAACAGAGGTTTAGATGTTGATGATTTATTGTTTCATTTGAAGTCACCATGATGGAGATCAGTGACTGCTTTAGTTGGGCTCTTGACCCTTGACTTTCTGACATTAGTTTTTCTCTGCCTGCTGTAACTCTGTGTTTATAAGACATGTTGATTATGGCTAGGAAATCAGAGAGAAAATCAATCGTGATGTTGGTTGTGTATCGATGATGGCAATCATCATGTTAGATTCACTGAGCTCTTATAGAGTCTTGTATTTGATTATATGTGTCATTAATTTTACACTATTGATTTCAGTAGCCCTATGATTCTACAGCATGTGATCCATCAGTGTTGAGATAATCTGAAGAATTTTTAAATTTTGTGCACAATAATGGTTTGAACTACTCTGTCTTTTAGACACACACAGACATCAAGAGTCAGCGTATGAATCTCAACAATGGTGATGATAAAAGTGCAGTGCACTTGATGGAGCCTCCAATCAAAACTCATCAGTATCTCCCAGCATGCATTGCAGCAGAATACATTATGCTGAATTGCCTTAGTATTTTCTTTTATTATTATATCTGCTTTTATTTTTTTGTTGTTTTTGTTGCAGCTTTTTAGTAGCTTGTTTTGTGATGTTCAGAGTTTTATCTGATTATTGTGTTGATTGTCACCGTTGTTGAGATTCATACGCTGAACGTCTGTGTTGGTTTCAATAGCTCAGTGGTTCAAAACCTTTTATCTACACCATGTATTTATAAAGTTCTTCAAATTATCTGTTGCACACTGCTGGCTCTCATGTGGGATTACAGAGATCTTACAATATCAATATGAAATATATTGATATTGTAACTTTGCTCATAAAGTGAAAGATAAGACTTTTTTATAAGAACAGTGAATCAGGCCATTACATGACAATTATGTCATCATTAACCTGCCAACATCACCTGGTCAAATTTTCTCTATGATTTTAATGCCATAACATTTGTGTTATATAACCACACAGTTAAAGCAGTCAGAGTAAATCTAAAGTTAAAAAGTCAAGGGTCAAGAGCCCAACTACAGCAAACACTCATCTCCATAATGGTAACTTCAAACTTTATTATTTTCAATAAAACATCAACGTCTGAACCTCTGGTAATTCTCAATAATACATTTTATTATGACAAATTGGTTTGTAATACAATATTTTTTTAGATTACAGGAAACCACAGCTGGCAGTTTTTTTTTGTTTTGTTTTTTACATAAAAGTTCAGTTCGATGTTCAGTGCCATACAACCTAAAATTTTTACCGTATTTTTTACGGTAAAGCACTTGCAAGCTGCTAGTTTTTTACCGTAAACTTTAGTTCAGTGCCGTAAAAGCAAAAAAAATTCTACCATATTTTTTACGGTAAAGTACTGGCAACCACAGCTGCCAGTTTTTTTCCGTAATATTTAGATCACTGCCGTAAAACCTAAAATATTACTACCATATTTTTTACGGTAAATCGCTTGCAATCAGCTGCCAGTTTTTTACCATAAATTTTAGTTCAATGCCGTAAAACATAAATATTTATACCGTATTTTTTACGGTAAATCACTGGCAACCAGCTGCCAGTTTTTTACCGTAATTTTTAGTTCGATGATGTAAAACTTTGTAAAATTAGTAAACAATTGCTACCGTATTTTTTACGGTAAGGTACGGTAAATGCAACGGTAATTTTTTTTTTTTACAGTGTACTTCCAAAATCCGTACATTTAACAGTATATTAATGTAAAATTACATGAAATGTCCCGTGAGAGCTATTACAGTTTTTCACTGTATATAGTAAGGGTACATTGTTACATACTGTTAAGGAATTAACATTTCTTTTCCGTTGCTTTTTTACAGTTTTCTACTGTTAAAATTATTATTACTGTTAAAACATTTTTTACAGTGCAGAGTTGTGTATTGATACACACACATCATACTGTATTATTCCTGATACTGGACATAGTGTCACTCAAACATCTGATGATGAAGAATTATCTTCATATTAAGAGTGTGTCAGTGATTTGAACAGCTCTCTGATAAAGACTAATAGTTTATTCTGGAGAGTGTGTTGTTTGCTTTAAGTGAGGGTAAAGTTGTGTGTGGAGTTGTTTAATCCTCCTCTGCTGAGATCTTCAGAGATCTAATGTCTTTTATCTTCAGTTGATTTCATCTAATGCTGAGTTCACACGGCACGATTTTAGCCCCAATTTTGTTACTGTCAAAATTTGGCAGTTTTTTTTACAGCAAATTTTTACAGTGTGCACTGTAACAAATGGCCACATTTTGACATTAAAACAACAATATAACGTAGAAACAAATGCATTCTGGGAGATATTTGTCTTTTTCGAGAAAGTAGCCTATGAATTACCAGCTCAAAGTCGACACTCAGAGACTGTTCAAACACACACCATACTCCCTCATTCACTATTCCCTACATTAGTTCACTAATATAGTCCACTTGACTGAGTGAATAAAAACAAGTGAGTTAATTCAGACACTGATGAACACCTGCTGTTAACAAGCAGAATCACTGAAGGAAAGAGGAACAAGAAGAACAGAAAAAATATGAAATCAACTGAAAAGAAAAGAAGACATTAAATCTGTGAAGATCTCAGCAGAGGAGGATTAAACAACTCCACAAACAGCATTACCAGCTTCACTTATGACTAACCAGACTGACTTTATTTCTGTCAGACGTCTACAGAAGCTCTTGACAGGTGACAGAGGTTTAGATGTCATTGTATTTTCATTTCATTGTGTTTGCTTTATTTGGGCTCTGGACCCTTGACTTTTGAACATTAGTTTTTCTTTGGCTGCGATAGCTTTGTCTTTAAATACATTTACCATTGCAAAAAAGCTGAAAGAAAACAGGATCAGATGACAATGGCTGTTTGTTAAAGGTCACAATCATCATCTAGTGGCACGGCTCTCATTTATTGTCTAATGTATTTTATCAGCGCAGTTTTTTTACAGTGTGTATTTTAGTTTTCTGCTTTTTCTGCTGGTATGTTTTATGTTTTCATTTATTAACATATAACATAATGATCACTGATATATACTGTGTTATATGTTTATCTGCATGTTCTTCATGGTAAATTTATGATTATGTGGTCAATTTAAAAGTTTCCCTTTAAACTCAGATGATGATTGAAGTGTCTGTGATTTGTGTCTTGTGTTCAGTTTCAGTGTCTCCATCTTCATCATCATCATCATCATCTTCATCCTCACAGACTGAGATCAGTCCAGGCCGCTCTGTGACTCTCTCCTATCAGTTGTATGCATATACTAGACTCTCCTGTGATGATTTGGTCAGTTATGGGGGATTTGAGCTGTTGTGGGTGAATCAGACTAGTGTTGATCTGAAGACAGACTCCAGATATCAGATATCATCATCATCAGATCAATATCACTGTATCATCATCACTCTGACTACAACACTCCTGAATGAAGATGACAACAGAGAGTGGAGATGTCAGCTTACTCTCATAAATCAACTCAAGACCTCAGTCAGATACACTGTCAAGTATTCAGGTGAGAAAACAGTGTTAGAAGACCCTCATAATGTCAGTAACACTAAGGTCTATCAGTATCACTGAACCAGAACAAACTGAGGGAACAAAAGCTTCTTTGACTCTCACAGAAGAGTAACTCAAAGCATTGCTTCAAACTAATGAACTGCAGTGAAGTAACAGTCCAAAACGTGATGCTGAAAATAATAAAGGAATTGAAACTTTACAGCAAAAATATGAACTTTTTATGTAATGTGATGATCAAAGTTAAAATATGAATGTCATATTGTACAGTATTAATCATCTGAACTAACATTCATCTTCACAGCTCAAGCTAATTCAACGACAGCAGTGAATCCAGTCCACATCACACACTCTCAGGATCCCTCAACTATAAACACACACATTTCTAAAGGTACATCATCACTGTCTTTCTCACATCAGCGCTTTTCAGTGCATAATGCTAGAGTTATCTTCAGTGTTCACTCATCAACATATGACTGTCATATTCTACAGTATGATTGTTGTTGTTTTAGTTTCATTTCATGGACTTTTATGGTGTGTCCCAATTAGCATACTTATGTATATTCTATGACATGTTTAGTATAAACAGTGAGAGTAGTGTGTTCATATAACACTCCGGTTCTTTCACTCGATTCTCCCAGAAAGCATCACATGAAGACGATATGTTGAGCTCATCCATGCAGCGCATTCACTGTTACAGTGACGCATTGCTACCACATACATATTATTTTTTCCACTCAATTATGTCGTAATAATGAGATCTAGATCTTATGTCGTTTTAACAACATCTTTTGTCGTAATAACGAGATCTTATGTCGTTAAAACAACATCTTTTTCTCGTAATAACGAGATGCTATGTCGTTAAAACTACATATTTTTTTGGCCTTATAAGGACATGTGTAGTCATGTACAAAATATGCCTTTATCCACATAAAATTGATAGCCAATCATGTCTTTATCATACTTCTACCTTCAAAAAGCTGAAACAATAGCCCAATGGACATTCATGTTAAAAGATCAAATTCTGTACACACCTTATTAATAAAGCATGTGTAGCCTACAGATTAGCAGATGAGCCCAGAATACGAACATTGCGTTTAATTGCACATTAGGCTAAACGTTTTCCTCCCATAGAAAACCCTTATAATAAAAGAATAATCTTAATGTGGCTTAATAGACTACTTCAGTGATAAAGATCAAATGCTGTACACACCTTATTAATAAACCATATTATCCTACAGAAAAGCAGATGAGCCCAGAATATGAACTGTCGTGGAAATTACTTTCACGACTTTAAATAATAATTGGAAGACAGCTGGAAATTTCAAAAGTTATAAAGATCTTTATTTCTTGCAAGAAAGGCTGTTCACACATCAGTCAGAGTCTGATATGAGAAGGCAAAGGTTAGTTCCCTTTTGCCCAGCTATATACCCTTAACACATCCTGGTCTGTCTCAAAAGATCGCCTTCACTCAAAAAAATAATCTGTTGAACGAACTTAATTAAATTAAGGAAAGGTTTTCCACGAAATTGAATTACATTTTTCCAACAAAATCGAAATAGTTTGAAATAATTTGTTGTAATCTTGTTGTATGAATTTAAATTAATTTAGTCATTCCTGCTAGATAAAGTTTTGTCAGGTTAACTACATTTAGTTTTTGTCCTGCCTTAAATAACCAACATTATAACTTTAGTTAATTTGACCTTGCAAAGCATGCTGGGAACTACAGATCCACTGCCCAGTTAGATGTCAACAACAATGATTCATGTAGTTTTCACACAAATGAATTAGGTTGATTGAACACAATTAAATTAAGTTGTGACAATATTAAACAATCGTGTTACTTTTGCTTATTGTAATTAATTATTTTAACAAGAGGCCAAAATTATTTTTTTGAGTGACATCTGGTTAAGACGAACGAAAAATATTCATGTTGACTCAATTAAAAAAAATTTGGTAAACCAAATTTTTAAAAAATTACATTGATTACATTTAATGAAATTAAGCTGGAATCATTTCTATGAAGGGTTGTGTTGTATATGCTCATTTTAATTAATGAAATTGAACAAAGAGCTAAAATCATTTTTTTGAGTGTTGGTTTACCTTAAAAGGAAACGTCTTTGTTCAAGATCTCTTGTCTAACATAAATTCTATCTAGACAGAACAATATCACGTCTGCAAAAGTCTCCTGTTTTTAGCTGCTGCTCTTATTCACACATTTTGCTTATCTCTATTTTCATCAAAGCTGGACACATACTTTTCACACTTGAAGTACACAATAGGTCACTTTGAGTACTCATAGTCTCTTTGCTACCCAGAACATTTTGTTCCTGCAAGCTTATATGATTATATTTCTTTAAATGCTTATGAGTAAAAATAAATGTTCAACGTTAACACAAGTTGCACACACCTAAAAGTAAAAGAACACATCTAAATGTAAAATTTCCATTACAATCCACCCCATGTTCATTCAAAGAACATACACACAATTTGACATTTACTTCTCCATAATCAGATTTGCCTGGTTTGGCCTTTCCTATAACAGTTATAAGTCAGTGACTTTAATACCACCTAATATCTCTAATTATACCATGTTCCATCTTTTACTTTAGAATACCTGTCAAATATTCCTTTAATTAGCATCCTAAGTTGTAATTAAAATACTACCTGTTTCCAATGTTACCACATACACATACCATCTTCTCCATCTTCTTCATCTTCTTCCCAACATTCTATCTTCAAGCAATCTAATTCTATTTTCAGTAAAAAACTAAACATACCATAGTACATTGCCTTTTAACTTTGAATCAAGTTTCATTATCCTTTGCTAAATTTCGAATCACATTGATCTATTAGGCCTTTAACAGGCTGATACCTGCTGATTAACCATTTTTCTTAACCTTATTTTGCTAGCTTTTAGGCTATTGTTTTACTTAGTCAGATCTATTTAAAGGAGAAGTTCACTTTCAAAAAAACTTTTGCTGATAATTTACTCACCCCCATGTCATCCAAGATGTCCATGTCTTTCTTTCTTCAGTCGCAAAGAAATTAAGGTTTTTGATGAAAACATTCCAGGATTTCCCCCCATGTAATGGATTCTATTGGGACCCAAACGGTAGAAGGTCCAAATGACAGTTTAAGTGCAGCTTCAAAGGGCTTTAAACGATACCAGACGATGAATAAGGGTCTTATCTAGCGAAACGATCGGTCATTTCCAAAATAAATAAAAAAGTTTAAGTTTTATAAGCACAAACGCTCGCCTTGCTCTGTTCTGTGATGCGCGTTCGTGACGTCACGTAATACGCAATTACGTTGAAAAGGTCACGCTTGAAAAATTTCTGTCCTGAAGAAAATGTTCTTTTTGGCTTTTTAATATTAAAACACCCAGGATACGCACACGAAATGGGCATTTTAAACGATAAACTGACACAAATACATTTGAAAATGTGTATATGGTCCTCCTTCCGCACATTTGTAAACGCGTCAAGCGTGACCTTTTCAACGTAATTGCGTATTACGTGACGTCACGAACGCGCATCACAGAACAGAGCAAGGCGAGCGTTTGTGCTTATAAAACTTAAACTTTTTTATTTATTTTGGAAATGACCGATCGTTTCGCTAGATAAGACCCTTATTCATCGTCTGGTATCGTTTAAAGCCCTTTGAAGCTGCACTTAAACTGTCATTTGGACCTTCTACCGTTTGGGTCCCAATAGAATCCATTACATGGGGGGAAATCCTGGAATGTTTTCATCAAAAACCTTAATTTCTTTGCGACTGAAGAAAGAAAGACATGGACATCTTGGATGACATGGGGGTGAGTAAATTATCAGCAAAAGTTTTTTTGAAAGTGAACTTCTCCTTTAAGGATCTGTGTAATAAAATCTAACCAAAAAGTTCTAAAATATTTTCATTTTTATCCTTAACACAAATATCAATAATTGTATTATCTTGTTTCAAACAGTCATTAATTTTAAAATTAACTCTCACCCAGCTGTTGCCATGAGAATAGCTTTAGCTGCTGACATGTCATTTAATCTTTTATTACCTATTCTAAAATCCTATTTTTTCCAGAATTAACTGATGGACATAACATGTCCTGCCTCTATTTGTTGGAAATGCGGAATAATTCATAATGGATACATTGATCCAGATCATTAAATCTGTAACTTCATTCTGAATTAAGAAAGCTTTTTTAGAATTTTGCTTTGAGCAAATATTCTATTTCACTGAAATGTCTTAACTGTTTAGATTCATTTTAGTTTTTAAATTGAACATTTCAACTGTGTTAAATTCAAATTCAAAAGTGTTACATTGTTCTTGGTCTAGGTTTTAACTTTGTGCTCCCTACATAATTTTTTTAATTCGTTGAAGACCTTTCTCAACAAAACAAGTCCAGATTTCATTTCTGGAAGCCGGACTAATAATAATCCAGAAATTAAATATGTTTCCCAAAATCAATCTCCTTTTGAAAGTTTTTCTTTTACTATTTTAACAAATGGAAACACCTAAAAAATATTTAATTTAGTCATTAATTAATCACTATAGAAGTTTACCCTATTATCTATTCGGACCTAGTCCAGCAAAGTAACTTATCCTCTCTTATTAGAGAACAATTATTACCACTATTAATTTTTTTAGCATCTATGATATCTGAATTAGGGTTCTAAACCCCTCAAGTTTCTTCAAAAATAGTCCCTAGATTATTTATTATCTTTACAGTAATGCACCTATTTAGAGTCCCTATACTCTACAGAATTTAGAGATTTTCCTCTTCTTAATTTACGTGTAACTGAAATATTCAAATTAATTAGTAATTGTTCAAATCATGAGATCTATATCAATTCTCAGTCGTACAGTTTGATTGAACTGAATAAAAACATCAATTAACATAACACACAATTAATTATTATGCTAAGCTTAAACCATTAGTTGGTTCACATCTTCCTCCAGATGTGTTGATCATCTCGTTGCCCCATGGATATTCCATCTTCACCAGGGTGACTCTTTGCGAACCGTTGCAATGGGCTTTCCCTCGTTGGCAAGGGAGGAACGTTACTAGCACGTCCTTGGTCCCTCACTTGACGCTGTGCGTTGCCGTTGGTGTGTGGGGTTGTTGAGGGCTGGTTGGTGTAGTCTAAGGTGAGATGCTTGGACGGAGGTGTCACTGCACCCCAGATGGGACCTTGTTTGTGGAGTGAACCACAAAAACAACCTGTGAATGGAGACCTTAAGTATTTTTGTTAGTGACAACATCATTTAACTCATCTGCTTGTCTGGCCTGTCGTCCTTTTTATGAGACCTGTAAAATTTCATGTTAAACAGTAACAAGACAATATTTTATACATTTGAAACAGAATCAGTTCTGTTCGATGAGATCCATCATGACATCCTGTAAAAGGAAAAAGTTAAGTATGGGGTGGACAGGGCAAGCTTGCTTGCTCTCTGCCTTCCCAAAGTTATACGCTGCGCAGGTGGCATTGTTTATTTCTGCCACAACAATAACCCAGCTCAGGATAGTTATCCAAAATCATCCATGGCCATTATTTTGTTGGGTATATTTTAATCTGTTTAGATACAGCTATTTTGATTGACATCATTTATGTCTCTGAAAACCATAATTCACACACTCACTTTCACACACTCCACACACCCCTCTCTGGCCAGAGATTCATTCATTCATTTTTTGTCTGCCTTAGCAGTTTATGAACTGAATGGGGAACATATATTAGGAGTGGAATACCACCAAATATGAACGGTAACAAAGTTCGACGACGACAGAAACTACTGAACGTAGACACACTGTGGCATTCCCCTTGCGACAGTGTCTGAACGTTAGGATATCAATTTTCAATTGTCCGATGCAGTCGCCATGTGTTTGAGTTTAACACAGTGAATGTAAACCTAACTTTTCACAATCAAATAGATTAAACACTTTAAGAGTACATGTTGCTCGGTTTTATATATCTCATCTACATAAATACATAATTAAAGTCTAACTCATAAAAGTTTATTCATTACTCAAAATTTCCTAATTATCACAGAATGCATATTCCTATTATTATGATTAATAATTTTATCAATTTCTTCATTTTTTTTTGCCATTGTACTATCACACATCACTTCAACAGTTCTGATTCCCTTAATATGTTTTCTTAGTGACTGTTTGTAAAACCCTGTGCTCTCAGATTGCCACACATTTTTGTCAGTGGTTGGCCACCAATCTTTTAGTGAGTCACATTGTTTCACAAAAAGCCCCAATTCTCTCCACTCTGCAGTCAGTGGTTTAGCTAAAGAGATGTGAGGGACGGCCCCCTCCACATCATACAGTGATGCTTGGCTATCAGTCAATTCAACCTTTACAGCACACCATTTATCGGACCAAACTAACTCTGAGGTTTTCAGTTCCTCAATCTCTAGTTCAGACCATTTTTCAGCAAAAATTTCATCTGGCTCACTGCTAACATGACATGTAAAATGCAAATCACTTTCTTCCATGAAATCATGGTCAGGAGGCATCCTATTTGTGGCTTTGTTTTGCAGACCACACTGAGGAGTGCTCCATTCAAAAACATATAATGTTTCAGTTGGCATTCACACCATACTCATATCAGCAGTGAGGCCACTGTCATCACAATACAAGTTCAGCTTTAGTTTACACATCAAATCTCTTCCCAGAAGATTACAAGGACAAGTAGTAGTTACAAGAAAAGCATGAGAAAATGAGCGATCACCAATCTGACAAGACAAATCTGCTGTATATGGTTCCTTTACCAGATGCCCTGTGGCACTTCTGGAGGTTGCCCATTTTCCATAATACAGTTAAATCAGGCAATTGTTCATTTTTAATTCCTGAGTTCGTCACTCCACTGTCAAATTAGAACTTAATTTTCTTTCCCTCAACACTAATGTCAATCATTGGTAATTTTGCAAATGCTTTATACATTCTTTCAGTGTCAGCAAGCGAATTTTCTTCATTGCAAGAAACAGCAAGCACATTTTCTTCATTGCAATGAGCAGAAAAAGAGATAAGATTAGACATATTTACCACCTGGGAGTCAGACCCTTCACCGTCGCTCCCCTCCCCCTCCTTCTTTCAATCTCCTTGTGGCTTTGGTGGCTGTTGGAATCCTCTCTTCTTTGGAGGATCCGGACAGTCATTTCTCCAGTGTCCTTTTCACCCAAAATTATAACAAGCTTCAGGGTCCATTGCGGGTTGGTCACCCATTCCACGTCCTCTTCCTCCTCTGCCTCGTCCTCTTCTGCCACCTCTTCCTCCACCTCTTGAGTAATTTTCCATCATCAACCCTCCCATCTTCAGCAGAGCCAGTTGAGTGTCTTTGTCAGTCTTTTTCTGTTTGTTCTTGGCTTGGTCTCTCAGCAGCTTTTGTTGATGCGTTGCGTGTCGTTGGATTTCTTCCAGCCGCGCTTGGTGGTACCCCACACAAGATGTTTTTGACCTTTTTCCCTATTTCAGGGTCCAGACCGTCCAGAAAAAACAGTTTTCAGATATTCTTCATACGTACTTATCGTTGATTGTCTGGCCTGTGCTTCTCTTTGGGTTGGTGAACATTTACGAACTTTGCAGATGGAGGAGTGTAGTCTGGAGGAGCAGAGGGCAGGGTGATCGAACCTAGCAGGCTTCGATATGGGTGTTTTGGTGGTCTTGCTTGCAGACTCGTTCCCTCTTCTTCTTTGCCTTCCTCAGGATCTTGACCTCCCATTGCTCCTGGTTGTCTTTGTGGTTCGTGGAGGGCCACTGCTGGTGGTGGTTGGTAGGGGGAGTAGGGAGCCGGACAGCGGTCGTCCTCAGCCAGGCGGGTTTTCATGCATCTCATTTCCTCGGAAGAATTAGAAACAGAGTTTAGTAAAGTTTTTCTGGCTTCCCCTGTTGCCACCCTGTTCCATTTTTCTTGGTCATGGAACAATAATTCCCCTTTGAGAAATCCACTGTCTCCAACTCTTTATCATTAACATTACCCATTTTTGCACTAATTTTACTCAGCAGTATTTGTATTTTCGTATTAAAATTTTTCCCCTGCGTGGTCACCACGCACTATATTTATTGTATTAATTATTTCCCCAGCGTGGCCACCACGCACCTGCCTATATTCGTCAATATAGGACTTTCAAAAATGCCTGCATCCGTCGATGTAGGTCTTTCCCAAACGAGTGCCTCTGTGATGTTTGAAAATTACTATCAGGCTTATTTCAAACAAGCACCCCATCTGGTGTTGAGAAATTACTATCCGGCTTATTCAACTTATTCTCAAACTCTGGCCCTTTTGGGAAAGCAATTAACACATGGCATTTGAGAAATTACTATCAGGCTTATTCTCAAACCCTGTTTGGAAATTACTTTCAGGCTTTTTCCAAATCCAAAATCCTGACCCTTTTAGGAAAAATATTCAATACGCAAATAATTTTCTTATTTACTACGTAAATAATTTTCTCTCACTGTCTTTTGATGACCTTGTGAGTTCGGTTCTAGGAGTGCATCAACCTAAGTCGTCGTGATGAGTAGAACAATTCTCTCTCCTTAAGATTTGAGGATATTGAGCCGCAGAGTATGGTCTCTCGGGATGATCAATTGTTACCCTCAGTCACGCCGATCGTCGGTTAACTGCATCCCATCCTCCTCGTCGCCATTTGTCGTGGAAATTACTTTCACGACTTTAAATAATAATTAGAAGACAGCTGGAAATTTCAAAAGTTATAAAGATCTTTATTTCTTGCAAGAAATTTTGGCATTCACATACAGAGAGCATCTGATATGAGAAGGCAAAGGTTAGTTCCCTTTTGCCCAGCTATATACCCTTAACACATCCTGGTCTGTCTCAAAAGATCGCCTTGGTTTACCTTAAAAGGAAACGTCTTTGTTCAAGATCTCGTCTAACATAAATTCTATCTAGACAGAACAATATCACGTCTGCAAAAGTTTCCTGTTTTTAGCTGCTGCTCTTATTCACACATTTTGCTTATCTCCATTTTCATCAAAGCTGGACACATACTTTTCACACTTGAAGTACACAAAAGGTCACTTTGAGTACTCATAGTCTCTTTGCTACCCAGAACATTTTGTTCCTGCAAGCTTATATGATTATATTTCTTTAAATGCTTATGAGTAAAAATAAATGTTCAACGTTAACACAAGTTGCACACACCTAAAAGTAAAAAACACATCTAAATGTAAAATTTCCATTACACCGCCCGAAAGGTCGTCTCCACCCTGGCCGCCCGAAGAACCTGCTCCGCCCTGGCCTCCCGTCCTGCCACAGTCTCCAGGCCCTCTTCCGCTCCATGGGCCTGGCCCTCCATCCCACCCCCAGGCCTCCGCTCCACCTCCCTCCTGGAGAATTTTAGGAGAATCTGGAAGCTGCTCCTTTGAGGTGGGGGCTATGTAACAGTCATCAGCTGGAGTGCTCTTGAGAGCCACCTGAGGGCACTCCACATCAGACTATCATTATTCACTTACAACTACATTTCCCATAATTCACTGCCCTTACTCATCATCCCTGATTATCACATTCACCTGTGTCTCATTATATTGTTTAGTTCACCTCATACAAGCCTGGTTCACTTCATCATTCTCTGTGAAGTCTTGTACGTTATTCCACTGCATTTGGATCCTCAACCTTCGTGTCTCGGAGAAGTTTATAACACTTTTAATCTATTTAAACATAGTTCATGTTTTTGTTAGTATATTTTCAATGTACTATTGAAAAAAGGAATACATTTCAAATACAATAAAGTATACTTTTTTCACTAGGGAATTGAAAAACAATCCTGTTATTTCTCACAATATGACATGGATAAAACATTGCTAGTGATGACGTAATCGGCAGTAAATGGTAGATTATCAAAACACGTATAAAAAAAATAACGATGGATTACACGCCTTTATTCACGCTGCTCTCTTTCTGCTGGTTGTGTAAAGTTGTGGTGAGAGAGACAGTAATCATGTGTTTATTTTGTAAAACCTGTTGTTTAATTTAAGTTCATAGTAATTGTTCTGACTTCATGAAGCCTCATGGTGTGAATGAACATCAAACTGACTAGAACAAACTCTCTGAAATGTATATATGATACTGGATATCAAGGGTGAAACTGTTAATAATGTAGACAGATAGCAATCTCATTCAACATCAGTCATGTGTGCAGTGAAATATAATTTATTAGCCAGTTAAAAGCTATTTTGAGAAAATTAAAACATGGAAAGCTCAAAAAGCAATTATATCAGGATTCTTCATGGCTTTCAGAACTAAAATTATTCCTGATTCAATCAGAATCAGCAGAAAATAAAAACAGACAATAACAATGAGATGTTGATAAAAATTGAGTAATGAGTTTAATCAATCATTACTTTAAGCAAATACAAACATTATTGTACATTGTATATTGTTAAAAGTGAAAGCGAATGAGACAGATCTCTCTCTTTACTGACCAATAATAGCCAAAGCATCTCAAGAGAAGAAGAGAAGTGTCCAGTTTCAAAGACAAATGAAAGTATATCTTGCGTTTGCATGGAAGAGGAGAAAGTAGATGTTCTAATGAAAAACAAGTTAAAAATTTCTATCAGATTCAGGTCTCTCTTAAAATGTTATGGCCTTCTTCTCCAGTGTGACTTTTTAGTTTATCTTCTGTAGTGAAGGACTTCCTGCACTGAAACACACACCGCCGGGTCTTTTCTGCTGTAATATTACGAATGAATATTCTCCTTTGTGTGAATCTTCAAGTGTTTCTTCAGGACTGATGCCCAATGAAACGGTTTACCGCACTGATCAGTTAAATGGTCTTTCTTCAGAATGAGAGTAGATGTGATTTCAGAGAGAAAGCCTGAGCCGCTTCTTCCCAGTGTGAACTCTCATGTGAATCTTCAGCCTTGATTTTCATGTGAAGCGTTTTTTACACTGAGGGCAGGGGACAGATTTTTTTGGCTTTTGTTTTTCCTTTCTTGTTCACGTCCATCAGGTCTAAAAGAAACATTAAATCAAGTGAGATTTCAAATGAGAGACAAATGTGAAATGAAAAGTGAAGCCAAGTCAAAGTCAAGATCACTGATGAGTTTAATAGTCATTTTAATCCCATCATATCTGGTCATCAACTGCTGTGCACGATTATTATCTATTTTAATATTATGAAGATGATTTGTGTTATAAATCACTAGTTTGGTCATGAAACGATGTAAATCTAGTGAGCATCATCATGTTCTTCATCATGATGTATGAATGAGAAATCAAGAATAAACACAAACCTCTTTGTTCTTCAGTATCATGATGTTTCATTCTGCAGGTTCTGGATCACTGCTGTTCTCTCTGTCCTCTCCTTCCAGATGCTTTCTGGTAGAATTGCCAAAAATTATAATAGGCATGATGAGAGATGATAAATGATAAATCACATATTTTAAATAAATAAATAAATAAATAAATAAATAAATAATAATAATTATAATAATAATAATAATAGTGGAATTGATCGTGTCACAAATGGTTGCAAGACACACACGATGAAGATCAGGTATAACGTCTTTATCCACTCAGAAGGTAATACAAACAAGATAGGCAAATGAAACCAACCGCTGTTTGACCAGAAAAGTGAAAAAGTGACCAGACAAATGAGAACTTAAAAAAGGCAAATGAGGGTATAATAACAAACACCTGTGCAGATCTAATCAATGGCGATGACAACAGATAATGTTGGAGATTTTCCTTTGCCTCATGTAAAAGTCTGTATTTCTGTGTCTCAGTCAGAACCCAGGTTAAATCAGGATAAATCAGGTTAAATCAGGTCAAGGGGTCTGTAAGGATGAAAGAGTACCTAATAAGCTCAGAGAGAAGATGTGTATAGGTAGTTGATAAGATGGTACTAAAAACGTTAATTAAAAATGATGGATGGCATTACAACACTGCAGGTGCAGAGAATCATGTGACCCGAGATATTCCTTAAAAATGGGAATGGCCAAAGATTTTTCCAGCAATAGAAAAAAAATGTCTCCGGGAAAAATGATGCTAACGGTAGCGAGATCTTGAGGTGGAGCAAGAAGAGAAAGATAGCTGATTGGCTACCTAGTGATAAGAAAAGGACACGATTTGAGGACTTAGAATTTGCTACAACATAATGTGGTGGGAAAACTAAGACAAAGGAGAACATGTGACTGAGAAAACAAACTAAAATCCATGAAAATGAAACTAACAGAACTGTGACATCTGTAACTAAAGATCTTCAAATCATGCAGTATAACATGGATAATCAGGTTTTGTCGAAGCCACAGCAACAAACAATTATTCTTCAATTATTTTTAATGATCAAAACCAACTTCAATGAACTAGGGCTGCAACTAATTAATGAAATTAATAATAACAAGCAGATGTTAGAAACAGAAAGCTGATTTGATTTAATCTGTTTTCATCACATGATGTCGGTGGGACAAAGTATGGAAGCCTGTTTAAATCACAGTTGCGCAAATAATATAAATATGTAAGTCACAATAATGAGAAATGTTGTTATGACTTAGTATCTTATAATAATTAGAAACTTTCTTGTAATAACTTAACATTGCATTATAATGAGGTGCTTTCTTATAATAACGATTTAACATCTCATAATGATAAATGTTCTCATAATAATAATGAGATACTTCCCTATAATTATAACTCAATATCTCATAATAATGTGAAAAACGTGAAGCGGATAGCAAGCAACCACCAAGATGTCCTGTTGCTCATCATGTCTGTTAGGAAACTAACTTACACAGAAGAGACTTTAAAGGGCACCTATTATGCAAAATTCACTTTTACATGGTGTTTGAACATAAATGTGTGTTGGCAGTGTGTGAGCAAAACCACCCTAGAATGATAAAAATCCACCCAGTAGTTTTTTTACTATCTCAATAAATCACAAGCACTGTCTCAGAACGAGCTGTTCTAGATTTTCCTCAGTGTGACGTAGAAATGAGCTAAGCCCCACCGACGCGGTTTGATTGACATCTGGTTTTGGCATAGACCCCGCCCTCGGTGATCTGTTCTGCACACCATTGCCATTGTTTCGACAGCCGGTAATGTCTCCTAAGAAGTGTAGGTGTTCTGTTGTGGGATGTAAGAATGGAGATACTAGTCTTCACTGACATCAGAGCCACTGAAAACGCAGCGGATGGATTTTATTTATGAAGAAAAGGCACCACTTAAACTTCCTAAATACAAGAATCATTTTCTGACTGACTGTTTAGTGAACGAGGGTCAAAGTTAATTCTCAAGTGTGGATCGTTGCCTACAGTTCGTGATCCAACGTCACCTCCAGAAGTAAGTGTATTTTATCATTTTTGAGCAAATAGTCATTTCAATCGATGTCAGCCAGTTCAACAACAAATGCGTCTAAAGCTATTTATTGTCGTCGTCATAGGATGTCTCAACAAACAACGTCAGACAGTTTTATGTCACGTACATTATTTTTTGCAGCAATAAAAAATGTAAAATGAATACCTCTATCTCCACAGACAGTATAAACGTCTATCTCCCTGCAGCATTTGTTTCTGGTTCTGTAACGTTAGCCGTCTTCTCATATTTGCCACATAAGCGTGTGTGTAAGTTAGTTTTTCAAAAAATTGCGCGAAAGTTATCACAATTTGTTTGTGTGTGTGTGTGTGTTGCACATCCATACTGTAATTGCAAAGGGGACGCGATTAAAACTCTATAAGTACATAAATGTATCAAATAACCATTCCGAGACGTTTAGTCCATTCTCATTCGTGTTTATTCTGTGCCGGAGTCTCTTCATCATCTGGGTCCAGCAGGGCGGGGATTATGCAGCTCATTTACATTTAAAGTGCTACACACAAAAACACCTCTTGTTAAAACAGGCCCCAAAAATGACATTTTCAAATGGTTATAATAAATTAACTGTGGGGTATTTTGTGCTGAAACCTCACAAATACATTCTGGGGACACCCAAGACCAATATTACATCTTGTAAAAAGGGGCATAATAGGTGCCCTTTAATGCTCAGCACTGAACTACTCACCGTGATCTCAGACTGCGGTGATGTGGTTTCTCCACTGCATGGATCTTCATGTGTTTCTTCAGGTGACTTTCAAAAAAGAAACTCTTTCCACACTGATCACATGTGTGCGGCTTCTCTCCAGTGTGGATCCTCTCGTGTCTTTTCAAATGTGTTGATCGACTGAATCTCTTGTCACAGTGTGAACACTTGTAAGGTTTTTCTCCAGTGTGAATCATCTGGTGCAGTTTCAAACATTGTGCTGTAGTAAAAGTCTTCTCACACTCAAAGCACATGTACTCTCTCACACCAGTGTGAATTTTTTGATGTACTTTTAAATTTTGCCGCACTTTAAAACTCTTTCCACACACAGAACATGAATAAGGCTTCTCCTTCGTATGAACCGTCAAGTGTGCCTTCAGGTGTGATGCACTAAGAAATGTTTTCCCGCATTGATCACATGAGAATGGCTTCTCTCCGGTGTGGATCCTCATGTGTACTTTAAGGTTTTCTAAAAGGGAGAAACTCTTCCCACACTGATGGCATACATGCGACTTCTCTCCAGTGTGGATCTTCATGTGTATCTTCAGGTGACTTTTAATAGTGAAACTCTTTCCACACTGATCACACGTGTACGGCTTCTCTCCAGTGTGGATCCTCTCATGTGATTTCAGAGATGATGGCTGACTGAATCTCTTGTCACAATGTGAACACTTGTAAGGTTTTTCTCCAGTGTGGATCCTCTCATGTGTTTTCAGATTTACTGACACATAGAATCTCTTGTCACAGTGTGAACACTTGTAAGGGTTTTCTCCAGTGTGGATCCTCTCATGTGATTTCAGATGTGATGACACACTGAATCTCTTGTCACAGTGTGAACACTTGTAAGGGTTTTCTCCAGTGTGGATCCTCTCATGTGATTTCAGATGTGATGACACACTGAATCTCTTGTCACAGTGTGAACACTTGTAAGGTTTTTCTCCAGTGTGGATCCTCTGGTGCAGTTTTAAACATTGCGCTGTAGTAAAAGTCTTCTCACACTCAAAGCACATGTACTCTCTCACACCAGTGTGAATTTTTTGATGTACTTTTAAATGTTGCCGCAGTGAAAAACTCTTTCCACACACAGAACATGAATGTGGCTTCTCCTTCGTATGAACTGTCAGGTGGCTCTTCAGGTGTGATGTACAAAGAAATGTTTTCCCGCATTGATCACATGAGAACGGCTTCTCTCCGGTGTGGATCCTCATGTGAAGATTAAGATATGATGATTGTGTGAAACTCTTTCCACACTGATCGCATGCGTACGGCTTTTCTCCAGTGTGGATCATCATGTGTATCTTCATCTGACTTTTAATAGTGAAACTCTTTCCACACTGATCACACGTGAATGGCTTCTCTCCTGTATGAACTCTCATGTGAAGCTTAAGATGTTTGGTTGTGAAACTCTTTCCACACTGAGTGCAGGTTGTAAATTTCTTGGCTCTTCTTTTCTTTAAAAATGTCTGTTTATTCTTTGAGCGACGCAAGTGTTCTTCACTCTCCTCGTTCTCTTCCATCAGATCTGAAGTGGAAAAAAAAATCATAAAAATCATACAAAGAGAAAAAAAAAATGAGGTGAAAGGACATAAATGTAGACAACAGCTATAAAACATTACCATTTTGCCGTTTGTTTTTTTCTATTAATTAAATAAAGTTAAATAAACAAGTTTCCATGTGTTCCAGTTTGAGTTTGGCAAATCCAATTCCCGCTCTGCTTGCCACAGAAACGTCACACTGTGGCATCTTAGTTGAATTACAAGAACACAAACTTTATGCAGTCAAGTGGAAAAGACTGTATATTATTATATTTTGGATTTATTGTTGTTAATTAATAATTATAATAATTCATTACATTTATATCGCGCTTTTACATAGAAGGGGAAGGGTCGGATTATCCATAGATGGCAGCCATATTGTGCCAGAACACCCACCACACACCAGCTTAATGGTGGAGAGGAGACAGAGTGATGAAGCCATTATATATTTTAATGGGGATGATTAGGAGGCCATGATGGACAGAGAACACTGGGCAAATTTGGCCGGAATGCCGGGGTTACACTCCTACTCTTTTTCGAAGGACATCTTGGGATTTTTAATGACCACAGAGAGTCAGAGAATATCTGCTCAAATGGATAGTTCATCCTGTTCATCCTGTTCCCTATGATCACGCGCGTGAACTCGACAATCGACTACTATGGACTTCGACCGAAAACAGGAAGTAACTACAGGTATGTGCGCTGGCTGAATTAACATCACTTTTATTCATATCTTTCACATCTACTGCAGTCAGATTCACCCGCGTTCACTCTGAAGGAATCACTCACATGACCTGTGCACTTGTAATGACACATCAAGGATGTTAAGAGGCTAAAAGCAGGTTTAAAACTTGCCCCATTGAAGTCAACAGGGTGCAAATTTTAAAAAGAGGATAACACGGTGTAGGCAACACCGATTTTTGTCGCTGTTCTCTGTATTGACAACACTCCAAATTTACAAAAAAAATTGACCGGAGTTCTCCTTTAATGCTAAATCCTGAAGTATCCCTTTAAGTAGGGTTGTCATTGTGGTACTTATACTTTTACTAAAGTAATTATTTCCCTGGTTATTTGTACTTTTACTTAAGTACTGAGATTCAGTACTTCCTCCACCACTGGTTCAAAACATCGGACAAAAATTTCATATCGGTGCAACCCTAGGTATTGGTTATAAAAAACAGTATGGTTGATCACTAACTATCTGGGCTCTTTTTAGAGCATGATGGGAGGACAAGAAAATAATCTCAATCCAATTACACAAATTGCACAGTGTTGCCACATTCATCAACCCTGTTACCTAAGATATTATAAGAAGACTGATCTCTATAACTATGAATAATTAGGGTTGGGTATTGTTTGGGTTTTTTAAAATATCGGTGCCAAATCGATACTTTTTTAAAACAGTACCTGTGCCTGAACTGATACTTAAAAAAAAAGAGCCACAAAACTATGGTGAATGACATTACATTACGCTTACAACTCTGTCTGCCATTCTAGCAAGTTCATTTACTTGATACAGAATGTGTATTGCAACAAAACAAAAAAACTAAACAATTGTTGTAAACTATGAAAAGTCCAAAATTTTTAACAAAGAAGAAAAAATGTGAACCAGATATAAATTAAAAGTAAAAGAGCTAAAATAATATTTAGTTTGACCTGATGTTGACAATAAATATGAAAAATTCTCAAACCTCGCGTTACTGACCTTTTTTTGAAAACCAAAAATGAAATTTTTGTACCAATGTCATAGTTTACCTGTTTAACTAAATGTGAAGAAGTGCTTGAATGTTTCTAACACGAATGTTCTACAGCATCATGAATGAATGAAGAATAAACACCAACCTCTTTGTTCTTCAGGATCTTCAGTGTGTTTCATTCTGCAGGGTTCTGGATCACTCATGTTCTCACTGTCCTCTTTAATAAACTCAGTCTTTGCAGATTTCAGCTCTTCCTGATGCTCTGATGCTCGTCTTCACTTGTAGACTGATGGGAATTTACAGCATTTATTGGAGAATTACAGTGGGAGGAGCTTCACTGATGATGTGATTGCTGTGGGAGGAGCTTATCTGACAAAATCAAGAATACATCAGTTAGTGAGTTTGTTTTTATACTAAATGACACTTCTAAGCATTTTTATCTATCCGTCTATCATTAAGTAACTGATGCTCATTCAACTCATAACCCTAAAATTAGTCTCCTTATTCATTCAAATATTGTTGTGGAGTCTTTCACTTAAAATCCCTCTTGAAGTCTTGGGGTTTTGATGCCAGAAAATAAACTTTATTCTTCAAGTAACAAAGTCAAGCGCTTTTGCAAACGCAAATCCAGAGTCCAGTCTCGAACATACAGTATAGCCTACACCTCAAATGTAATCAATACACATACGTGTGTTTTAAACAGTGAACATGAGGCTAAGGGCTTTACCATATTTGAGCATTTCCATCCCGGCCTGAAATAAGCAGCTGTAAGTTTCATAGTATAAAATGCAAAAAGCACGTTTTATCACACTAAGTGTTGTAGTAGGAGACCATTGATGTGTGAACTGAATTTGGTCACACTACAGTGTTTAACATTGAAGTTAATGAGTTTTTTTGTAGTAGGGTCATTGACGAATAAGGTTTTTAAAAGTGTAAAAAAATAGAATGGCGATATAACTATATTTGAAACCATTTTTTAGTTTACCTAGGTGTTAACAATAAGATTTTGTGGTTTGTACAAATTCAATTTAAACTGTTTTTTGTCTTTTTTTTTCAAGATCTAATGACATGAATATATCTAAAATTATTAATTTGCAGATAATTCTTCATGAAAAAAAATGATTTGACATTGATGTTGAGATATAGTGTGTACCACAGAAGAAATATTATATAAAATTATCACTGATCTCATAAATGTAATCATTTATTGGACTACTCTAAACACTCCAACATATTCAATATTATTCCAATTAAATATTTACTATATCGGTTTTACCGAATGACCAAGGCCGGTTATACCGGATGACCATGTCTGCTGCCCTTGACATTATGAATATTTAAGACAATAAATAGACACAAATAGCTTCAAAAGCACATTTTATCGTTAATATATATTAACAATATTGTTAATATAATAGGCTATTAATGTAAAATGTAGGCTACTTCAAACATTAAAATATTTTGATATCCAACATTTTGATATTGGAATGAACATATAACTCATATCGCAAATTATATTAATTAAAACATTAGGGGCCCTATTTTAACGATCTGAAATGCAGGTATCAAGCGCGAAACGCAAGTAACTTTGTGGGCGAATCTCGCGCTGTTGCTATTATACCGGCGGGATAAATGACTCTTGCGCCCGACGCAAATCTAAAATGTGTTGGTCTGAAGTAGCTTCATTACTCATAGGTGTGGTTTGGGCGTAACGTGAAATTAAACCAATCAGAGCGACATCTCACATTCCCTTTAAGAGCAGGCGCGCTTGTTCCATGGCGGATTCCTATTATAACGGCGGATTTGCCAGGAGCGATTCACAGCCGAGGAGACCAACGTTCTCGTCAGGGCCGTAAAACACAGAGAAGTGACATTGGGGATGGAGAAACCCACCCAAATTAGCTTCAGTTAAACAGGCGTATAATAATTTTGGTAAATGTGTAAGCTAGATTTATGCCTATTTTTTTCACATCTTCATGGACACAACAATGATTTCCCTCGTGTGTTAATATTTTTCCTTGTAAGAATGTATGATTTGCAAAAAATGAAAATTGCTTCATCTGTGTGTAGATGAGACAATCAAAGTGTAAGCGCGTTGTGCACATGCTACATTGACTATGGCCAAGCATGCGCCCTTAAAATAGCATCTGAATAACATGTGCAACGCACCACTGACTTTAGACGAGGTTTTTCCTGGTCAGTGGCGGAATTGTTTTCTAAACCTGCAAAATAGCATGAGGGAACGTTTGTGCCGGAACACGCCTCCTCTTTGCGCTGAACTGCCCCGGGAGCGCAAGTTCATTTCCAAATTTACCGCCGTGCGTCTGTGGAGGGAAAAGTCCGCTGTGTGCGGGTGCAAAATAGGAATGATACATGCATCGGTGTACAAGTCAATTGCGCTGGGTGCAAGATAGGGTCCTAAAACATTAAAGTATTTAATTGGTCTTGGAACAAGCGTTTAAATTGTCAAACAATGAGCTGCTAGGCTATAAATAGGGCTGGGTATCGTTCAAAAGATTTCGATACCAATACCGATACCTTGATTTCGATACCGGTTCCTAAAAGATACTTTTTTCTATACCAATTTTATGAAATCCATTTTAACAAGATTACATAAGACATTACCTCACAAAAACTTTGGTTTTATTTTTTCAGTTTGACTCATGCTCCCTAGCCAGTGCACAAAGGCACAAAAAAAGTACAAAGGAACAAAATATTCCTTATACATGTACATAAGGAACAAATTTTTTTTTTTTTATAAAGAGCTCATGCTCACCAAAGTTGAATTTGTTTGATCAAAAATACAGTAAAACGTGTAATATTGTGGAATAGTATTACAATTTAAAATCTTATTTGAATATATTTCAAAATGTAATTTATTCCTGCGATGTCAAAGCTGAATTTTCAAAATCATTACTTCAGTGTCACATGATCCTTCAGAAATATGAAAACAGCTTTTGGAAACTGATACATTTTTTCATGATTCTTTGATGAATAAAAATTTCAAGAGAACAGCATTTATTTGAAACAGAAATCTTTTGTAACATTATGTTTTAAGGTCATTTTTGATCACTTTAATTTACTGAAAAAAAAATCTGACCAACCAACACATTTTTGAACGGCAGTGTACGTTCAGTAGGTCATTATTGCAATATAAACACTGGCAGAGTGATCAACAAGGTATCTCTTCATTTACCAGTCAAAGACGGAGCAACTTTCTGCTCTTATGTTTACTCCGTGCACCGTCAAGGGCTTCATCATATCTGTCGTGGTACCGGTCTTTGCAGCAATTATTTTACCGCAAATACTGCATTGTGTGCTGTTGGCATCGAGCCTGGAGAAATGTAGCCACACTTTTGATCGACTTTTCCACATCTTTAGGGTATTGTGAGTGTGTGTACTGTGCTCGCGTCTCATTGAGTATGTGCGCAAGTTTGTGTGTGTGTGCTCGCGTCTCATATGAGAATGTGCGTGCCGTGGACAGTTTGTGTGCGTGCGCACGTCTCATATGAGTATGTGCGCAGAGAGTTCCGTGCGTCTCGCATGTGTAGTTTGCGTGTATGTGCGTGAGTGACTTTAGGCGTTTCATATGTATTTGTTTGAGCACTGACGTTGACGGGTTAACCCCTTAGGCATCGAAATCTGGTACCGAAAAACAAGTACCGTAACTTTTCGATACTCGATAGTATCGAGGCAATTCGGTCGGTACCTAAAAAGTATCGAACTCGGTACCCAGCCCTAGCTATAAATTCATGAAAAATGTTCGGATTTGAAGATCCCTCTCTGTTTGGGTTGCTAAGGTGCTCTTAATGGTTGCTAGGGCGTGGCTTGATAGCTTCACAATGATCCTGAGAGACTGATTGGTTGCCCGAGTAAAATGAGCCCACCTCCTTGCCTCTATGAAAATGTGCTGCAAAGATATCCTTCTGGGCCTTTTATAATGGCAGTCTATGTAAACAGTTGCTAGGGTGCTCTTAATGGTCGCTAGGATGTGGCTTAATAGCTTCATGATGATCTTGAAAGACTGATTGATTGCCTGAGTAAAATGAGCCCACCCCCTTGTCTCTATGACACTGTGCTGCAAAATCATGTTCAATACAAAATCCCTATGCAATTTACCATAGTAGGATAAAAATGCACAATCCAGGTTTTTTGGCCATTCCCTTCACCATAGTATGTCTATGGGGTACTTTCAGACACCTATATTATTGGATATAATTAGGGCTGGGTACCGAGTTCGATACTTTTTAGGAACCGACCGAATTGCCTCGATACTATCGAGTATCGAAAAATGACTTGTTTTTCGGTACCAGATTTCAATACCTAAGGGGTTAACTCGTCAACGTCAGTGCTCAAACAAATACATATGAAATGCACAACGACACGCCTAAAGTCGCTCATGCACATACACGCAAACTCTACACACACGAGACGCGGAACTCTCTGCGCACATACTCATATGAGACGCGCGCGCGCACACAAACTGTCCACGCATATTCTCATATGTATGGCGCTCGCTTTGTGTCATTTCTTTCCTAACCAAGCTTAAAGACGTGTTAACGTGTGTGTGGAGAACGTCTACACGTCTGCCCGTCTTAACGTCTGCCCGTCTGAACGCAAAACGTGCCTTGGCTAATTTAAAAATAGCGCACATACTTTTATGCAGCTACTTGTATGATGGATTAATAAACTACTTAGCCTACTTACTAACTGTATTTTTATATGTACATTTCTGAAATGCATTTTCTGTAAAGCTGTTTTGAAACAATATTGTGAAAAGCGCTGTACAACTAAATTTGAATTGAATTGAATTGAATTGAATGGACTTGTCTTATTTGAGACACTGTTCGAACAATGTGGGCTAGAAGATTTGATAATTTAGCTATTAAAGGTATTATTAAATTATATGAAGTCATTTTCAGCAGAGAAAATCACATTAATAGCTATTTAACATATATAGGCCTAGCTTTTAACATCCTCGAAGAATATTAAGAAAATACTATTTAGGTTTGAATACATAAAAAAAACTAATCTCAACAGTAAAAAGCTTTTAATGTATTTTGCAATATCAATTATGCACGAGCATGTATGGGAATAGGAAATAGGCTATAGGCTACAATAATAATAAAAAAAGCTCTATAGTAGAGTGGATGCATTACTTAATTATATTCTTAAATTCTATGTTATAAAAAATCGTTCTATGAACTTCTAGCAAGCTCTTTTAAACCGAGTTGTAAATGCCGCAATGAACGGAGGCTAAAAATATATAAAATTGCCAGTAGATGGCGCCAATGCCCTGTTCTATTGAGATCACTGGTTGATGTTCAACCTATTCTTTCAAAAACACAAATATATATTTAAAACCCACACAACCACTCCTTTTAGACAATTGCAGTTGTTCTGCTGTTTGGAACTGTATTTTCATAGACTATTGTGTGAAATGCCAGTCATTAATATATTGTTTATTTACTGGCATTCTGGTTTTCTAAAAACTGCTCATTATAGAAACATTCAAACAAATATTTACAAATTTGTGTTTTACTTGGTATTTTTTGATATTCTTGGCATGTTGGCAACTAATTTTCATTATATAGGGCAGGGATTGCAATAGGCGGCCCGTGGGCAATATTTTCTGGCCCGCCGGATTATTTTGTATGGAAGCCCTGAACCGCAACGAAAAAAAAAAATCCAAAAAAAAAAAAAAAAAAAAATTAGCCTACGTAAAAAAAAAAATTATGTTAAAAAAATGCCATCATTTCGAGATTAAAGTCGAAATGTTTCCAGATTAAAGTCGAAATGTTTCCAGATTAAAGTCGAAATGTTTCGAGATTAAAGTCAAAATATTGAGAGAATAAAGTCTTCCGTAGAAGTTGTGCGCTTGCTGTTATTTCACAATGCCGCACAGGCATTCATGTGTGTGCGTGCGTGTGTGTGTGTGTGTGTGTGTGTGTGTGTGTGTGTGTGTAAACTGGATCTACACAAAATAATAGCTTTTTACCACTTCATTAAGTTTTGTTTTATAGAAAACCTTTATTTAAAGTGAATTTCGTTTTGTATGAATTGTATCTTAATTTTAATAAATTTTTCGTCAACCAATTGCCTGGATTTAAGCAAATATAGCAGACAAGAGGCGCCCGCGCGGTGACTTTTATTGCATGTTAACTGGAGCGCATCTCATCCTAACTTAACCAAAACTCAGTGTATGCCTCACACAGATGAGAAATACATAAAATACACAAAGCTTGAAATGTCTTTAAACGAAATAATTCAAAACGAAAAGAAAAAGGCTACTTATTATGTAATCCATTATGTGCATTTCTCTCTATAGACGCATTCACTACGGAGATGGCGATCGTCAACTTCATCTTTGCAGTCGACACTGTCAGAAAACAGTTTATTAATAAAAATCAATACACGCGTCACTTTACAAATGCACATCTTGCTTGTTGCACGCACACATATTATGTCGAAATAAAAAAAAAAGTCCCGCGTAGACCTCCTTAAACCTTAGGTGTGTAGCCTACGTGTGTGTCCCGAATAAATAATAATAAAAAGGAATAATGTTCAAAAGTCGGACTAAGCGAATGAGGCATGATTGCTATTCAGTTCGATTGCTATTGAAATGGGAGGTGAGACAGAGTTCATTAAGAGTATTTAATTTGTATCCATAGGCCTGGCAAAAAAAAAAATTGGCCCACGGCCAAAGTTACTTGCCGACCCCTGCTGTAGCCTATACGTACTCCACTTGCATTTTACATAATACAGTAAATATACTTTATAGAGAATGTAACACATAAACACACACACTATATATATATATATATATATATATATATATATATATATATATATATATACACACAGAGTGTGTGTGTGTGTGTGTGTATGTGTACATATGTATGTCATTGTGATGTAAAGAACTGAACAAGGAGTGGACATGGCTAATGAGCAGATAAGTGTCCCTCTGCTGCCACCTACTGATGTTAGTGGTCATTTACTGTCATTTTTGTTTTAAGTGTTTGTTTTTCCTGCAGGTGAAAACAAGATGCATCCATTTAAGCCTTTTACTTTATTTATCAGGGCTGTCAATTGTTTTGCCTGAGTTGGGTGATATATTTGTATGATCTTAACATAGTAGCAAAAAAATGTGCAGTATGACTAGGCTACATTTAATAGAGTGCTAGGCTTTATAAAAACTTTAGTGTAGCTCTATTAAATAGTATATTTATGTTAAACAATTTTAAATGGAATGATTAGTGACCTGTTCAGAATAAGTATAGCAGTAACCAGCAATCAGAAGTATGATAATTAATTTTAGTTTAAAATCCAATACGTTTTAAAGTGGTTTCTGAACGGTTAATTAATAGCCTACTAAATGCAGCATCTATGAATGAACTTGAGGCATGCAGACCGGCTGCTGCAGGGCTTTAACAAATCTTAAACAAACAAATAATTATATGACCCACTTTTTCTGAATTTTACTAGCCCATTTTATTTGTCTCTCATAAGATTGTATACATGACAATATACTTTTATCTATCATTGGGATACCAAATGTATGTACTTAAAGGGTTAGTTCACCCAAAAATGAAAATTCTGTCAGTAATTACTCACCCTCATGATGTTCCAACCGCGTAAGACCTTCGTTCATCTTCGGAACACAAATTAAGATATTTTTGATTAAATCTGAGAGTTGTCTCACTCCTCCATAGGCTGCTATGTGACCGAAACTTGCTGGCCCAGAAAAGTTATTAAAGAGATCGTTAATATAGTCCAAGTGACTCCAGTGGCTCAATCTTAAGTATATCAAGCGACGAGAATACTTTTTGTGCGCAAAAACAAACAAAAATAACGACTTTATTCCACTTTTCATTTCCTTCTCTCTGGGCCTTTGGAAACAGGATTTCCTTTAAAAATATAAATAACTCATGATAAATTCTTGATTGTTAGGTACCTTCTCCTAGGAGAACCTGGGGCCTGTTTCAATAAGGAGGTTCAACCAACTCTGAGTTAAAACTTGAACTCTGAGTTGACTTACCCTGAGATGGGAAACTCTGAGTTTTCGGTTACAGAACAGCTGAAATGAGTTAGTTCAATCAACTCTGAGAGTTGACTGACTCTGAGTTAAGCGCGTGCACCACAACTATAAAAAGCCATTATAAATGGAGCACATATATTATGAGTCACCATGGCAACAGCGCCAAACAAAAAGAGGAATTACTGTTACTGTACGTTCACACCGCCGCCGACTTGAGCTTCCAAAGTTACCGGAAGTCATTCATTTTCAATGGAAGCTGGCTTCTCTCAGCTGCAAGGAGCGTCAAATCCATCGGCGTCGCGTTTTGGGCGTTTTGAGCGTTTTGAGCGTCAATCTGAAAGTTGAAAGTAGCTCAACTTTATGGTAATGAGCTATGACGCGGTTCAGCGGCAAGCAGCGGCAAACGCCAGCAACCAATCGGAATATAGACGTCCTTCGCGCTGGCTGATTCCGGAGAAACATACGATGTAAACTTTCGTTCCTACCAAAACATTAGTTCCGAGAAAACGGAGGAGAAGCTGATCATCGCCGTTGCTGGGTTTCCTATCATTATCGGATTAATTGCACAGTTTAACCATCACAGAGTGAAAGTTTATCATTTTATCACAGAGTCCTGACCAGTTTAACAGGGCGCGCTTGACAGGGCATATAAGAACGAGCAGAGAGAGAGAGAGAGAGAGAGCCCCGGCCGCGCGCGCGCACCCACTATTAATAATAATAAATAATAATGTGACCAAAACGGTTATACAAATGCGGTCATTATAAAAGGTTTCTAGTGTCAATGTATTGCTTGTTTATTCTGTTTACTTTTCATGGTGTGACACTTCTCTTCTCCCATGAACGAACATAGAACGCTGCTACGTCAGAGCGGCCAAAGCGTCAACAAGCTTCCTCGTACTTTTTGACAAGCGTCCTTGACAGGGCGGCCAGAGCTTCTTTGCCGCTCAAGTCGGCGGCGGTGTGAACGTACAGTTATACAGTGTTGGGTGTAATTAATTACCAAGTAATCTAAATATTGTGATTTAATTAAAGGGATAACTCTTAATTCTTCTGTAATTTAAAATAAAATCTGATGTAATTACATTAAATAGGCTACTGCATAGACTATAGAGAACATTCTGTATAAAACAATAGTGGATTTAACATATATTTTTAAAAGGTATATTTTTTATGTAACCTTCTCCCTCTACACACTTTGGTCAATTCAAGAATAATTCATGCAATTGTATATTGTTTATTTGAAAGCATTAAAAGTGCAGTTTCTTGTCTCTCCTTGTATTGTTCAAGTGGTTGAGGATGATATGGGATTTAGTAATTAGTAATAAGTAGACCAAAACTTTCTAAAGATAGTAATTATTACATTAATCTAATTACACTGTTGAAGATAACATTGATAACTATTTTAGAGTAACTTACCCAACTGTTGTAATATCAGAGGTGAAACTGGAAGAACAGTAGGCCTATGTTATTCAACCTAATTTTAATTTTCATGTGGAGCAATCCTGCAGGCATTAAAAGAACATGGCAGCAGCTGAAAATTAAATATAAAAACATAAATCAATCAAGTAAGGCTTGAGCATATTATGGGTGAAGGCTGCCTGACTTTATAAACATTTGACATATTAAATTACTAAATAGCATCCAGTGTCTAGCAGTGCAGCAGCATTTACGGCTGAGGGAATTCCTGGAGGGACTTCAGAGCCAGTCACTCCCGAAGATCCAAGGGCCTTCATAAAATGTAAGAGGTTAATTATGTGTTATTTTTTAGATAGGCTATTTTTGATATTTTCATTTATTTTACTTTGAGGTTGGGTTTTTTGTTGGTCCTAACAGATTCTGATGGTAATATCTGTCTTTCGGAGCCTCCTGTCCCAACAGAACCCCAGGCAGTTGTAAGTAGCCTACTCAATACACCAGAAATTAAATAGTGTTATAAAGTGTACTCGACCAAATGCTCATCTTCACAGGACGATGAGGATAAAGAGTTTCTGCTGCCACAGAGAGGCCTACAGAGGTAATGTTAATATTATGTGTCTACACATCAAACAATCTACACATTCAGATTTTTTCAAATTTTTATGTGGATAATCTAAGTTTAAATCTAAGTATAAACGGGTATTCTTATCTCTCCCTCCGCCCTCAGAGTGTGGAAGAACAGCAGGAGGACGGTCCATCAACTTCTGGTGCACAGATCAACACATTTCAGTGATTTCCAGTAAATGTCACTGTTTAATTCTGTAGAATTTGTTTAGAACTACATTATGTAACTCTAATCTACTAGTGTATTTTCAGTGTTAAGGAGTTATATAGACTTCATCTTATTAAAAAAATAAATAGAAAAAAACTGCAGTAAAAATAGCAATGTTTTCTTTATTAATAAAATATTAATTTTATTAATAAAAATGTACTGAAAGAATGAATGAGGTGTTTAAACACCGCTTCCCCTTTAAAAAAGGGGAGGAGACTGATAGAAACTCTGGGTTTACCGAAGAAAACCTGCTCCCGACCAGGTTAGGTTCACAGAGTAAGTTACCATGGTAACTGACTCTGAGTATAAGTTACCTCTCTTTCAGAAACGGGCTTGACTTACTCTGCTTTCTCAGGTTTAACATACCTCCCATTCTGAAACAGAAAACTCAGAGTTTCCCTCATTTCAGGGTTAACATACTCAGAGTTTTCACTTAACCTCCTTTCTGAAACAGGCCCCCGAAGTGTCAGCTCATTGATTTCTATATTTCTTAAAGCGTGTCTTAACTGGGACCGCTCTCTTTCATAAGCTTCACACTCTATAAGCACATGTTCTACAGTTTCAGCTAACCCACATTTATCACAATTTCCATTCTCATGTTTACCAATTCTTTGTAAGCATTGATTTAATAATTTAATAATAAACAATGTTCAATACACATTCTCGTTATTAAAACGTCCTCTTTCCTGTTTCCGAATCTTCTTCTCTCTGAACCAACTTTTTCTTGAATGCAATAAAAATGTCTACCTTTTGTTCCTTCATTCCATTCCTTCTGCCAAATTTCCTGTATTTGTTTCGCTATTATCACTTTAATTTCTGTTTTACTTAATGCCACTTCAATGTCAGTTTGTGAATGATTTAATGCCTGTTTAGCCAGATTGTCAGCCTCCTCATTTCCTTTCACACCCATGTGCGATGGAACCCATACAAGATTTACCAGAAGTCCATACTGTCTTGTTCTGTAAAGACTCTGCATTACTTCGTTTATCATGTATTGCCTTGCTGATGATGTTCCACTTTCCTAGAGCTGATAGAGAATCAAATCACTGCCCTTGTTGGTTGTATTTCTTCTATCCACTGAAGTGCTAGACATATTGCTATTATTTCTGCAGTGAATACCGAAATATGATCTGATATTCTTTTTGACATTCTAATGTTAAAAAGTGGAATATATACCGCTACTGCTGTTTTCCCAAATTCTGGGTCTTTTGAACCATCAGTGTATATTTGCACTGCACTATAATAAGTTTGATCAATGTATTGCTGTATACCTAAATTTTCTAATCCATTTGAATCGTTGTGCTTTTCTTTAAGCAATTGGATACACTGTAAAAAAAATCCTAATTTTATAGAAAATAACTGTGATTTTTTGACGATCATTTTCTTTAATTTTAAATTGTAGTCAAAACACTGTAAAATTACACATAATATTCTGTAAAATAAAAATTCAGCTGTTATTTTAGGTATTAAATACCTTCATTGAAAAAAAAATCGTAAAAAAGGGTCAAATGACTGGCAGCTACGGCTGCCAAACAAAAACCATAAAATTAAAGTCAAATATTCTAATTTAAATAAACCGAAAAAACACTGTTATTTCACAGGTATTTCCTGCATCATTATGGTCAAATACCTTGATTGTAAAAAAAATCGTAAAAAAAGGCTGCCAAACAAAAACCCTAAAATTAAAGTAAAATATGCTAATTTAAATAAAGTGTAAAAAACTTTTAAAATAAATTTGATGTCACCATGATTGAGATCAGTGTCTGCTTTAATAATAATAATAATAATAATAATAATACATTTAATTTTAGGCGCCTTTCAAACCACCCAAGGTCACCTTACAAAAAAAATAAAATAAAAATAAAATAAGTAAAATAACATTAATGTCTAAAAAATAAACTGTTAACTGCTATTAAAAGAATTTAAAAACAACTAATTAGCTAATGCTAATGAGGTGGAGGGGTGCTTAAAGTTTATAAGCTGACTTGAAAAGATGGGTTTTGAGAGTGGTTTTGAACTGAGAAATAGAGTCTATAGCACGAATATGAGGGGGAAGAGAGTTCCAGAGTTTTGGTGCAGCATGGGAGAAAGCCCTTGCTCCCATTGTGGAGAGTCTGATGTCTGAATTAGTTGGGCTCATGACCCGTGAGTTTTTAACTTTAGGTTTCTCTGGTAGCTTTATCTGTGTATTTGATACACATTTGTTATAGCAAAAAATGCTGGAGAATATATCAGATGGTCTCGATCATTCTTTGATGATGTTATAGTCATTATATGATGATTAGATTCACTGATATCACAGTCAATTTTTTTAATGTATTAGCATAGAATACATAACAGATAGAATGTAGATTCATCCAAAAGTCTACAGTAATGTCATAATTTTTCATGTAACCTTGGAAATATTGTGGCATCCCTATTACAACGATCAAAAATTCAAAAAGATGTTTAGCATCACTAAAAAGTGACCAACATCATCTGATTGGAGTTTCTCTTGGATTCCTGCAGTAACAAATGTGCATCAGAGACACACAATTAATGCAGCCAGAGAAACATTAAAGTTAAATATTAAAAGGTCAAGAGCCCAACTAAAGCAAAATCTGATCTCCATCATGGTGACATCAAACTTTATTATTTTCAATAAGGCTTCAACTTCTAAACCTCTGTTAATTCTCAATAAGAATGTTAGTATGAAAGAAATAAAGTCTGGATTGTAATAAGTGAAGATGCTGAGATGCTGAGAGATCTGGTAGTGTTTAATGTTCTGTTGGGGTTTAAAGTGTTTCTGTATGGTGTGTTTCGTGTGTCACCATTGTGTTGAAGAGTAGAGCCTGAGAATCAGTCCAGGATGAGCAGAGAAACTCTGATGAAATGCTGCATGTTGCTTTATTTAACTGACAGTAACTGTGTAGTTGCTGATGCAGTGACGTATAGTCACAGTGAATCATGCATATAATTAACTGCATGTTTTTCAGTAAAAAAGTCAGAAAATAAATGTGAAATAACTGTGTTTTAACTGTGTGTTTCAGTTAAAAAAAGATTAATGAAGATTTCTATAAAAGTATTTTGCACTTATTTAAATTAGGATATTTTACATTAATTTTACAGTTTTTGTATGGCAGCCATTGCTGACAGTCATTTGACTGTTTTTTTATGGGATTTTTTTTACAATGAAGGTGTTTGATCGTAATAATTCAGGAAATAGCTGTAAAATAACAGTGTTTTTCTGTAAAACATTTAAGGAAAATTTCTGTAAAAGTTTTTTGCACTTCATTTAAATTAGGATATTTTATTTTATTTTTACGGTTTTTGTTTGGCAGCCGCAGCTGACAGTCAATGACTGTTTTTTTTTACGATTTTATTTTTTACAGTGTATCAATCAAAGGCATTGGGAAAATCCAAGGAGGAATTGCTGACCTAGCCACAGTAGGGGCAACAATGAAATCACTTTATCCCATTCTCCGGGCTTCCTCACTGGCCTTCCATCCAAAACTTGATAACTTTTTATGTCCATATTCCCAACAGTCCTCCAACACCATTTTGTGACTGTCCGAGTGTCCCTTAGCTAGATGCGATATAAGTCATGCCTTTTGTTTTCTCTGTTTGCTATTTCAAAGCCCTGTCAGGGAAGCGTTGTGGGCAACGACACAGAGGGTAAATGAGATGATGCAGTTTAACTTGATCCGATCATCGAGATCCAAACAATGGCTTGTGTAGATAATATAGTTATACAATGGACATGTCTCTGTTCAAATACAATACGAGTCCATAAGTGTCAGTTTTATTATATGTAGGATACTATATTAAAATAGAAAAATAATATAGTGTCTCTTCATCAATTTGACATTCATTCAGTCATGACAACTTGACAAATATGTTGTCAATATCATTCAAATTAAGATAAATTAATGGTCTACAAGTATTTTGGAGATCACAGTTTTTTGCAAACTTATTATATTGGGCTTTATCAAACTTTATGAAACGATAATGAACTTGTATGCAATTTTTTTACAAGAAGTCAATTTATTGAGCAATTTCACAGTCTTTAAACTAAGATCTTAAAGGATTTGTTATCCTGTGTCTCCCTCTATTGGACAACATTAGTATTCATCTCTGAATCACATTGATTTAAATGGCTGATTTTTTTTTTCTTTTTAAATGATTACACATTTTTTAATGATTATTTTATTACTGATAATATACCCACATAATACACCATAAATGCATCAATTACATTCTGTCCTGTTTGTGAACTGAGCAGTGTAAACAGTATTAGACAGAAGCCTGTATAGTTATACTTTATATCTGGTGTATTTTGAATGGTTACTTTTGTGGTACTTTTTAACATCCTTTTGTAAATAATGTAATCATGAATACTCATTTATCAGTAAGAAAACACTTGGATTTATCTGATCCCTGCAGAATTGATGTGAATGGCATTAGTTTCACATGTTTCCTCTTCTTTCATAATTTTCTATGGAGAGAATGACATATTTGCTCTAGGAATTACAGAAGAAGAATTGCACATGTGGAAAGATACAGACATAGTATATAGTACATAAGATATAGTTTTAAAGGCTTAAATATCTCACTGGCAGATTTCTGTCGGGCGCGAAAGGGTTTTCTGCATATTTTTCCCCCTCACATTATGTGAAATATTTACTAAATGAAATTGTTCCTATTTCTCATGCATGGAAATGTAAAATATGTACATATATTGCATGTGCGCACAGGTTTATGAGGATGTTTCATCACTCAAGATCAGGTGTTGTGATCTCTGTCCATTTCTGCTCATAGTCCCTTCTGTGAGTTTCCTTTCTGCATCTGACTCTCCATTCACTTCAAGTTTAAAGTTGTATTAATTCCCTTGGGGCGACTAGTTTCGGCTACATTGGTGGTTCACATACATAGACAACACAATACATTTAAATACTAAAAGAAAAGAGGGTAAAAAACCCACTCATAACTTCAGGCTCAAAGGTAGCCTACATAGTGCAAAGGATGTGTGCTGCCCCCTATTATTAATTTTTAAACACATTTTTTAACTATACCTTGCAGACGATTTTGTCCTTCATGGAGAGTGAAAAATAAGAAAAGGACAAAATGATTACCAACATCACATAAACACCGTAATTAATGTTTCCTGCATTTGCCAGACATTGAAGGAATGTTTTTTTTTTATGCTATGTTGCTTCATTTTACCTTGTGTTTCTTTAAAGGTGCATTGCGCAAGTCTCTGAGTTTTTGCAGAACTATGCCCATATATTGGCGACAAGCGAAACTGCAACACTGTAACTGAACGCGCATGACATCACGCCCAGTCTCAAATTCCGTCCCGAATCCCTCTTATTTATTTTACTGTACAGGATTATAGAGGCAATCGCAGTGATCAGAGAAGGGCTCATTCAGCCCATCAGGCAATTGTTTAAGCATGTATGGGTTAGAAAAACGGGTATGTTTAACATGAAATGTTGCACCTTTAAGTCAGGAAAATATGGCAAAATATGCTCAGTGTGTCACAATTAAAGGGCTCACGACTTGGATTATGTTTATTTTGTATGTTTCTTGAGCTAGTGCTTTTGCGCCTGATACCGAGGCTTTGAAGCTTGTGTCGAGAACACCAGGATCTTCCAGTCGGATCTCCGTATCCAGGCTTGTGTTGTTTTAGTGAAGGGACATTCGAAGCCTTGTTTGATTGCAGTGCCTCGAGAAGGGTTTGGACTCGGCCTGAAGACAGTGGAAGAAATATTGTTTTTAAACTTCCTCTTCCACTTCTCTCTGTCCAGTCCATATTAATCACTTTCACCCTCTTTAATCCTGTCTAAAGAACTCCATCATTCCCTCTGTTCAACAAAAGCACTGCCCAGTTACAATATTATGAAACAACAAAACTCAAAGAACTCATTTTTTTATTTATTTATTTATTTATACATACATGTGTTTATGCGTGTATATGTTAATATATCATGAACCATGTAACACATCTTGGTGCTGTCAAGACTCCTGAGGATTTTTGTTCTGCAGAATATTTGCACTGACCAGCAGGTGTCGCTGTGTGCATTCAAAACCTTGAGAAATCAACCACTTTTACACACATCAGGCTGAAGCTTCATCTCACCATCACTACCTTCAGGTTCACTTAGCTCAACAGTTATATGGTATATATTCGCAAACATACATATATGTATTTACTGTAGTAAATCACTTGCAACATTTTTTGAATAATGTCCAAACATGAAAAAAATAAAACAAAGGATGAGTTTTGGTATCTTGCCACTGTCACATTCGGCTTGCTCAGTTAATTAATATTCTGAAAATACTATAATAACTGTACTTGACCCTTTTATATGAGAACACAATAATTGAATTGATTTGAGCTGGATAATGACACTATTGTCTTCAATAGAGGTGAAGTTTACAGAACATCTTCAGTTTATTGTATACAGTGACACTTCACACGAGAGCATCCGCTAAAGAATGAGTTCCCTTTCAGACTGTAATGTTCGACGTCACATCAGAACGCACCGATGAATTGGGATCTGGCCTGAGAGATTCTGCTGTTTATTCAGCTTGAAAGAGTGAGTGCTGCTGCCATTTCCCCTGTGCGCTTCAGCACTATAAAGAGAGTTTCAGTTCCCTGAAAGAGCGTTATACACGTGTGACACTGCGTCTTTTGCTGTTGTTTCCTGGCGCCGGCTGATGGTCACGATCGTTGCCTGGCATGTTTGGGCATTAAGCACACTGAGGTAGAGTTCGTGGTTCAGTGATGTTCTCACTGCGGGAAGATGATCATCTCGGTGTTACGGTTGAGACTCCAATACCTCAGGAGTGTCTGAAGAGGAAATAATTGTTTAAGGTCCGGTGTTACCCGTGTGGCATGATTTCCAGAGTTAAATGATTGGGCCGGGCATTTTAATGTCATCAATTGTGTGGGCTATAAAAGCCATTGTCGCAGAGCGTCATTTCCCGGATGTGGTGTGGTGTGGTAGAGCAGAATATAGTAGGATAGAATAGTCTTTATTGTCATTATACACAGGTGCAATAAAACTCTACACAGCAAATTTACCTGTGTTAAATGAACACTGCTCAGTGTTTAAATGAGTCCAGAAATAAAGTAAATCTGGTTAGTAATAACCCACATAGCAACATTGTGTCGGCCCAGATCCGGCCCACATCTGGCACACGTGGAAAGATGATCTGGCCCACATGCAGCATGGACTTACGGCACTTGTGTGGGCCACTACTGTTTGCCAGATCTGGGCCACAAGCAGGCCATAGCAATGCCACATGTCAGCCAAGGGCAAATAAATAAACCAGAACTGGACCTTATCTGAGCCACACAGTCTGTATATATTAAATATGAAGTCATCTCAGCCTTAATAAGTTAACAAAAAGAATCACTGAAATAAAGAAGAGAACAGAAAAAGAGACGAGCAGAAACACAAGAACTACAACTGACTTCAGACACAGCATTAGATGAAATCAACTGAAGAGAAAAGAAGACATTAAATCTGTGAAGATCTCAGCAGAGGAGGATTCAACAACTCCACAAACAGCATTACCAGCTTCACTTATTACTAACCAGACTGACTTTATTTCTGGCAGACGTCTACAGAAGTTTTTATTGAGAATTAACAGAGGTTTAACTCTAATGTGTTTCATTTGAAGTCACCATAACAGTGATGAGTGCTTCCATTAGTTGGGCTCTTAACTCCTCTTATATCTTTTGTCTTCTTTGGCTGCTGTGATGGTGTGTTTGTCAAACACATTTGCAGCAGCAAAGAAAGCTAAAGTGAAATGAGTTCAGGTGATGATGGTTACCTGTTGATGGTTTTATTATCATCATGAAATAACCTGTTTCACTGATATCTTTGGAATGTAGCAATTGTGTTGTACCATTAATATATTCTCATCACAAACCCTGTGTTAATGCAGCATGAGGTCCAGCAATATTATAACAATCACTTAGAAGATTTTAACAAACATGAGCACGAAATATGAGGCAATGGTGACACACAGAGATATCAAAAATCAGCACATGAATCTCAACAAGGGTGACAATATTTTTTTTTTAAATAGATTAATTCAGAGCATCACTGAAAAGCTACTAAATGTCACAACAAAAACAACAGCAAAAAATAAAAGCAAATATTTAGAATCAAACAAAATTATAGGACAATTCAGCTGCATAATTTATTCATGTTGCAATGCATGCTGGGAGTTTTGTACAATGATGGTACCCATCATGCATTGCAGCAAGGTACTTTTGGTTGTCACCATTGTTGAGATTCATACGTTGGTTATTGATGTCTGTGTTTGTCATCAAACAGTAATGTTTCGTGCTCATGTTTGTTAAAGTCTTCTAACTGATTGTTAAAATATTGCTGGATCTCACGCTGCAGTAACAGGTTTTGTGGTGTGAAGATATTAATGGAACAACACAATTGTTAGACTCCAAAGACATCAGTGAAACAGGGTTTTTTTAATGATGATTACAAATCCATCAACAGGTAACCATCATCACCTGATCTCATTTCACTTTAGCTTTCTTTGCTGCTGCAAATGTGTTTGACAAACACACTGTCACAGCCGCCAAAGAAGACAAAAAATATAAGAAGAGTTAAGAGCCCAACTAATGGAAGCACTCATCACTGTTATGGTGACTTCAAATGAAACACATTAGAGTTAAACTCTGTTAATTCTCAATAAAAACTTCTGTAGACGTCTGACAGAAATAAAGTCAGTCTGGTTAGTAATAAGTGAAGCTGGTAATGCTGTTTGTGGAGTTGTTTAATCCTCCTCTGCTGAGATCTTCACAGATTTAATGTCTTCTTTTCTCTTCAGTTGATTTCATCTGAGGCTGTGTCTGAAGTCAGTTGTAGTTCTTGTGTTTCTGCTCGTCTCTTTTTCTGTTCTCTTCTTTCCTTCAGTGATTCTGCTTGTTAACAGGCTTATTAAGGCTGAGATGACTCCATATTTAATATACACAGACTTTGTGGCTCAGATAAGGTCCAGTTCTGGTTTATTTCTTTGCTCTTGGCTGACATGTGGCATTGCTATGGCCTGCTTGTGGCCCAGATCTGGCAAACAGTAGTGGCCCACTCAAGTGCCGTAGATCCACGCTGCATGTGGGCCAGATCATCTTTCCACGTGTGCCAGATGTGGGCCGGATCTGGGCCGACACAATGTTGCTATGTGGGAAGTGTGTCACGGAGTCACCAGATCAGCTCCGCCCACTCGTTCCCTCTCCCCGGAAGTCTGATTCACCGCTCCTGCACATCATCACCGACTCACACTATAAAGAGACACTTCCCTAGTGATGGCGAAATGAGGCTTCCTGAACCACTGAGACCTCACAGCCCATTGCTTCACTCAAAGGGTCATTACTCGAAGCTTCATTCAGCATTGCTCACTAGTGACACCTAGCGAGTGTGCAAAGAAATAGCAGACAAATAAATCAATACTGAACCAATGACCTGAGCAGACATTTGTCCATTGCCTGGGTATAAAATAAAATGTTTCTTTCTCTGTCTGAATTTACTTATGCAGAGACAACAGAAAAGTGTGGGGTGTGAAAGGTTAAGAATTGTTTCTGGGTTGTTTAGTGCATTGAACTGTTACTAGTTTTAGTGCAGTGTTGTGCTTATGGGACTGGGGATATATGAGCAAACTGCAACACTGCAGGTCGGGGTGGGTGAAGGAAGGATTACAAATTATTTTTATTGAGGAACAGAATTGTTTCAAGTGTGTTGGGGTTTAGACGATTCCTCTTATTCTTGGGGCTCTCTCCTTTTGCCTCCTCTCTCTCTCTCTCTCTCTCTCTCTCTCTCTCTCTCTCTCTCTCTCTCTCTCTCTCTCTCTCTCTCTCTCTCTCTCTCTCTCTCTCTCTCTCTCTCTCTCTCAGGTAACATTTTTTTTCATATATGCTGGGTACAATTAATAATATAAGTTATCATCATCTCATACGTCTATTTTGTAACTATTCTAAGTGTGACCATAAACATATTTTGTCATTAAACCTTTTCAATTACAACTAATGTGCTAACTACAGTAGTTTTGATTTGGTATTGACTTTGAAGTGCTACATATTGCAATGCAATATCGTAACTTTCTATAGCAACGCTCTCCCACAAATAGTAAGCTATTGTAACTGCACTTATTTCCATCGTTGGTATAAGTGGCAGTGGGTGGAATAGACAAGAAATGTGCAGTTTTCTACCATCTTGCCAATAACGTTTCTTTAGTCATTCGGCATTTCTTGCAGCTTGAACCACTGCAGGAATCCACCCTTACAGCGTGACAGAGTGAAGCTGGTAATGCTGTCTGTGATTTATGAGTTTTGGAGGGCTCTTATTTTGGAATACAACATCAGAATGTCCTGAAAAGGTGCAGTTGACTCAATAGCTGTGTCCCAATGTGAAGGTTGCATTCTCCGAAGGCCGATTGCGTCACAGCAGCGCGACGAAGGACGTCCAAATTCAAAGGCTGCATCCTTGGAAGGTCGCATTTGAAGGCCGGTTGTGTCATCGCGATGCGACGAAGGCTACCCTGATTCAAAAGTGATGCCAAATGCACCCTTAGTTTCCCCATGAAAGGAAGGATACATAAAAGGATCCTAAGCGGCCTATCCTACCCTATTCTACCCCATAAGTCATTGTGCGCCGTTGACGACAGCATTTTTTTTTTATTTTTAAAGGTGGCCGAGACTAGAGTTCGGTGGTGGACAGCAAATTCACATTTAAATGTAAGTATTATGTTTTCATTTACTCAAACAGCTAGCAAACCCAGAGTTAAAGTTTCTTATAAACTTCATCTTAACTCCTTCGTCACCATTGCGTGGCTTCATTTGTCAGGTGGTTTGAGGCAAAATCTGTGCTAATATTAGTTTAACGACCTATTTGTAATATTTGCACTAGTCTATCTCACTTGTGTATTATAAGAAATATCACTCACCCTATAAAGTAGTATTTTATAGGGTGAAGTATTTTGTATGCATGTCTTGATGTGTCATATTTTGCAGTGTTAACAATGCACTTAAGATTGCATGCCTGTGTTAAGTACCCTTTTCTGCTTTTTTAGAGCAATTCAGGAGAAAAAAAAAAAAGTAATAAAGTTAATACACACGTCTTTGCTGAAATGTATTGTGCTGTTGTTGTTACCAAGCCATGGTTCATTTGCTCTGCCTTAGGATTGCACGTGTCCTGGGACAGTTGAGGGTGTGAGTGGGAAACCCACTGCTGAAACTTGCCCGGCCCGGTTGTGTCCTCATGGATCAGGTGTTGGGACAGAGGCATTGCACCAACCCCCCTGTCCTCATTGCCTCAATCCCTGAGGACACACCAGGGCCGAGTTCAGCAGTGGGTGCCCACGGTGAGGAGGAGCCAGGTGCAACACCAGCACCACCAGTAGCACCAGCACCCGCACCAGCACCAGCAGCACCAGCACGAGACAGAGGGCAACTAGAGAGGGAGGCAGAGGCGAGGAGAGCACAGGAGAGGATGGACAGGCTGTATTCTCTTCTTGAGAGAATGATTGAAAATATATATATTTTTTCTACATATTCTTCTTTAACTTTTTTCACTTTTTTTTAAAAAAAGGAAAGAAAAAATCTGTACATTATTTTTATGCAACTTTAAATGTGTAAATAAAAGAGAATGAATTGTTCTGGACATTGTTTATTTTTGTAATGACAGTAATAATTTCTACATGAAACAAATTCTTCTATACCTTTTTTTTTTTAATAAAATTGGTAAATGAAAATCATTTGTTCCATGGGCTACATTAAAGTACTTTTTCCAACTATTAACAACATACGTTAAACATAACAAAATCAACAAAGACATTTACATTTACAGTACATAAAATAAGAAAAAACTGATTCAGCTGAGTGGGAGACCCTGGTGGAGCTGGTGGAGCTGCTGGACCGTAAGGCCTCCTGCTGGTGGAGTGTTTGAGTGCATATTTCCACTATCCACTAAGTTGTCCACCAACAGGTTTGCAGGGCTGACTCAGTCGACGGCTCCCATGTCACTGAGGTTTTTTTTTTTTTAAAAGAGTATATTTCTGAAAAAAGTACTTTTAATAACTACTAATACTGCATTGGGGAAAAACTACTAAAACCTTAGTTAAGCAAAAATATCTTGCATACTCTAATGTACTTAAAGTATCAAGAGTAAAACTAGAGATTCTGCAAAATACATGATCCGGCAGCGCCGGGGCTGAAACATCCTCACCATGTCCTCCAGTAAAATATAAAACATAAAAATGACAATAGCCAATTCTGGCTCCATAGCGCCTGGAGTGGTGATCAAAAACACCTGGTTGCGCAATTAGGAAATCCTACGAAAGCTACATGGAGGATGAAATGAAGGATGCAGCCTTCACATTTCACAGCTGTTTACTCAATTATATCAAATGAATTATCAGGATGGCAGCTGTCCTCTCGCACCGTTGCTTGTAGACACAACAGCATATTTATGAATTTTGGAGGGCTCTTATTTTGGAATAAACAGCTAAAAATAATTGGATGGATAGATAGATAGATAGATAGATAGATAGATAGATAGATAGATAGATAGATAGATAGATAGATAGATAGATAGATAGATAGATAGATAGATAGATAGATAGATAGATAGATAGAGTGTGTGTGAATAGTGGCGGATCTGATCTGTTTTCTCAGGGCTGGAGAGAGTAAAGCAGAACATTATAATCCATGTGTAGAAACTCTTCCTGAAGACATTTAATATCTGCTTTACAGACGCTCATGAAGTGTCTGCAAATACTTTCTGTTTCACCAAACTGGAGCTGATGTTAATCATTTCAAAATACTTTAAAACTGCTTTAGAATTAATTTTCTACAAGTTAGTCATGGACAGTGGAAACCTTTTCAGTAACAAAACAATTCTTTCACTAATAATGTAATAATCGTATTTCTAGATTTTAACGTCATGTGGGAAACTGCTAAAATAAAGAAGTGAGACTAATAGTAATTCTCTCGTGTGCAAAATTAGCCAATAAACTGTTCAGAGCAGATGTGTGTTGAGACAGTGTGATTCACAGTATATGCACTTCTCACACACTAAAGCAACACTTTAGTGTCACTATAGCAACTCTAGCAGGATTTAAACACTCAGTATGTCAGATGACAGGAAGTTAATAACCACAGAAGGAGATGATGATGTTTAAAGGAAGAGCTGTAACTATATATAACGAAGGGAAAGACTGACAGAAACACAAAATGGCTGATAAGTGTGATCTGTGTCTGCTGGGACTGATCATTCTCTCTTCACTTCTCACAGGTAAAGAAATCTGTATTTTCTCTAAACACATTGTAGGATTGAAAATAATCCAAGAGCTCTCTCTCTTTGCCTCCTCTTCTCTCTCTCTCTCTCGCTCTCTCTCTCTCTCTCTCTCTCTCTCTCTCTGGTAACATTTTACATATATGCTGGGAACAATTAATGGTATAAGTTATCATCTCAGACATTTATTTTGTAACTATTTTAAGTATAACTGTAACCATGTTGTCAATAAACCCTTTCAATTACAAATAATGTGCTAACTAGTTTTGATTTGGTAATGACTTGATATATAGTATAATAGTGCTTTCTATTGCAATACAATATTGTCACTCTCTACAGCAACGCTCTCCCACATATTAATCTATTGTAACTGCGCTTATTTACGTCGTTGGTGTAAGTGTCAGTGGGTGGAATAGACAAGAAATGTACAGTTTTCTACCATCTTGCTGACAATGTTTCTTTAGTCATTCGTCAGTCCTGCAGGAAATCCACCCTTACAACATTTAGTGGAATTAGTCTGGAAAGAGTTCATTTGAACATGCTCAGTTTATTCTTGCACACATTCACGTTGTGATCTCAGAGTTGTGTATTGATACACACAGATCATACTGTATTATTCCTGATACTGGACATAGTGTCACTCAAACATCTGATGATGAAGAATTATCTTCATATTAAGAGTGTGTCAGTGATTTGAACAGCTCTCTGATAAAGACTAATAGTTTATTCTGGAGAGTGTGTTGTTTGCTTTAAGTGAGGGTAAAGCTGTGTGTGGAGTTGTTTAATCCTCCTCTGCTGAGATCTTCAGAGATCTAATGTCTTTCATCTTCAGTTGATTTCATCTAATGCTGAGTTCACACGGCACGATTTTAGCCCCGATTTTGTTACTGTCAAAATTTGGCAGGTTTTTTTACAGCAAATTTTTACAATGTGCACAGTAACAAATGGCCACATTTTGACAGTAACATGCTGTTTTCCATTAAAACAGCAATATAACGTAAAACCAATGGATTCTGGGAGATATTTGTTTTTTTCAAGAAAGTAGCCTACAGGAATATACTGAGAATTAACAGCTCAAAGTCGACACTCAGAGACTGTTCAAACACACACCATACTCCCTCATTCACTATTCCCTACATTAGTTCACTAATATAGTCCACTTGACTGAGTGAATAAAAACAAGTGAGTTAATTCAGACACTGATAAACACCTGCTGTTAACAAGGAGAATCACTGAAGGAAAGAGGAACAAGAAGAACAGAAAAAATATGAAATCAACTGAAGATAAAGACATTAAATCTGTGAAGATCTCAGCAGAGGAGGATTAAACAACTCCACAAACAGCATTACCAGCTTCACTTATTACTAACCAGACTGACTTTATTTCTGTCAGACGTCTACAGAAGCTCTTATTAAAAGGTGACAGAGGTTTAGATGTTATTGTATTTTCATGTGATGTTACCATGATGGTGATCAGTGTTTGGTTTATTTGGGCTCTGGACCCTTGACTTTTGAACATTAGTTTTTCTTTGGCTACGATAGCTTTGTCTTTAAACACATTTGCTATTGCAAAAAAGCATCAGATGACAATGGCTGTTTGTTAATGGTCACATTCATCATCTAGTGCCACAGATCTCATTTATTGTCTAATGTATTTTATCAGCGCAGTTTTTTTTTACAGTGTGTATTTTAGTTTTATGCTGGTATGTTTTATGTTTTCATTTATTAACATAATGATCACTGATACTGTGTGTCAGGTACCAGTGGAGTGGATGTGTTCATCAGTTCTGGTGAAAATGTCTCTCTGTCCTGTAATAAAACTCTTTCTGACTGCAAATCAACTACATGGATCTACTATAACAGCTTCAGACATTCAGCATCAGTTGTACTGATTGATTTAGGGATAAAGAAGAACGACACACAGAGACATGAGAGATTGAGTCTGGAGTCTGACTGCTCTCTGAACATCAAGAACGTCACAGAAGAAGATTATGGAAGATACAGCTGCCTACAATATGTGAATAACGGACAAGGAACTGATGCTTATGTTTATCTGCATGTTCTTCATGGTAAGTTTATGATTATGTGGTCAATTTAAAAGTCTCCCTTTAAACTCAGATGATGATTGAAGAGTCTGTGATTTGTGTCTTGTGTTCAGTTTCAGTGTCTCCATCTTCATCATCATCATCATCCTCACAGACTGAGATCAGTCCAGGCCGCTCTGTGACTCTCTCCTGTCAGTTGTATTCATATACAGATGCTGGATACTCCTGTGATTTTTTGGTCAGTTCTGGGGGATTTGAGCTGTTGTGGGTGAATCAGGCTGGTGTTGATCTGAAGACAGACTCCAGATATCAGATATCATCATCATCATCAGATCAATATCCCTGTATCATCATCACTCTGACTACAACACTCCTGAATGAAGATGACAACAGAGAGTGGAGATGTCAGCTTACTCACAGAAATCAACTCCAGACCTCAGTCAGATACACTGTCAAGTATTCAGGTGAGAAAACAGTGTTAGAAGAGCCTCATAATGTCAGTAACACTAAGGTCTATCAGTATCACTGAACCAGAACAAACTGAGGGAACAAAAGCTTCTTTGACTCTCACAGAAGAGTAACTCAAAGCATCACTGTCTTTCTCACATCAGTGCTTTTCATAGCATAATTCTAGAGTTATCTTCAGTGTTCACTCATCAAAATATGACTGTCATTTTCTACAGTATGATTGAGTTGTTGTTTTAGTTTCATTTCATGGACTTTTATGTGTGTCCCAATTAGCGTACTTATGCATATTCTATGACATGTTTAGTATAAACAGTGAGAGTAGTGTGTTCATATAACACTGCGGTTCTTTCACTCGATTCTCCCAGAAAGCGTCACATGAAGACGATATGTTGAGCTCATCCATGCAGCGCATTCACTGTAGATCCATGAAAAACACCAAACAGACATAAAATACTGCTCATCCACTCACACAATTATCAAAAAACATACATGTAAAAGTAAACAAAACAAATATACAAAAAAAGAGAGAAACACAAAATAGGCCGTACACTAGTAATGCTCGGCAACAAGTTTAACATATAAAACTTCAGTTATTAATCAAGTCTGGGTGTCTTATGACCCCAATATGAAATAAACTGATTTAAATACCTTTTTAGAAATATATCTTTTTGACCTTAAAGAAAAATAGTTATCTCTTGCCTACATTTTGTTTCGTCTGACCGGAGAAAGATTGACCAGCCATTCACCTCAACAGCTCAGATGAAACTGAAGAGAAAATGGCCGACTTCACTTATTTTTTACTCTTATGCTCAATTCTCTTATACTACGCCCTAAAAGTATGTACTCTTTTTGTGAAGAAAAAGTAGATATTTTTGAGTGTGTACCAGAAGAGTACACTGTAAACCCTAACATTCAAAAATAATTAATTGGTTTGAGTAGGACAAACTTAAATTTAACTAATTAGTTCAGTCAAATTAACTTATATGAGTATTTAGCACTTTCTTTTTCTTTCAAGTTCACAGAACTGATTTATTTTAAGTAAACTGAACTGTTTCATTGTTTTGAGTTTTATGAAATTATTTATTTTAATTTAGACAAACTTAAGTTTTACTGAAATGGCTGGGATGTCTATTTCCCAGCATGCTTTGCCCATGGCACTCGAAAGGGAGAGTAAATGCTAAAATTAAGTGTAATATGTTTTTTTGTGTGTGTGTGTGTGTGTAAGATTAATGTTAAGTGTGAGATTTAGTAGTAATTAATGTTTTGTCATGCTAATTTAGAAGAATTTCTGTTGTTTCTGTCTCTTGTTGGCTTTACACTGTAAAAAAAATCCCATAAAAAAACAGTCAATGACTGTCAGCTAAGGCTGCCAAGCAAAAACCGTAAAATTAACGTAAAATATCCTAAAGTGCAAAATACTTTTACAGAAATCTTCATTAATCTTTTTTAACAGAAACAGTTATTTCACATTTATTTTCTGAATTATTTTACTGAAAAACATGCAGTTAACTACACGCATGATTTGCTGTGACTATACGTCACTATATCAGCAACTACACAGTTACTGTCTGTTAAATAAAACAACACACATCATTTCATCAGCATTTCTCTGCTCATCCTGGACTGAAGCCCAGGCTCTACTCTTCAACACAATGGTGACACACGAAACACACCACACAGAAACACTTTAAACCCCATCAGAACATTAAACACTAACAGATCTCTCAGGATCTCAGCATCTTCACTTATGACAATCCAGACTTTATTTCTTTCATACTAACATTCTTATTGAGAATTAACAGAGGTTTAGAAGTTGAAGCTTTATTGAAAATAATAAAGTTTGATGTCACCATGATGGAGATCAGTGTTTGCGTTAGTTGGGCTCTTGACATTTTAGTGTTTAACTTAAGTTTTTCTCTGGTTGTTTTAACTGTGTGTCTTTGATGCTTATTAGTTATGGTAGGAATCCAAGAGAAACTCAGATCAGTAATCAGTAATTAAAGCAGCCAGAGAAAGCTAAAGTTAAATCTCACGGGTCATGAGCCCAACTAAAGCAGACACTGATCTCAATCATGGTGACATCAAATTTATTTTAAAAGTTTTTACACTTTATTTAAATTAGCATATTTTACTTTAATTTTATGTTTTTTGTTTGGCAGCCGCAGCTGCCAATCATTTGACCCTTTTTTAACGATTTTTTGCAATGAAGTATGATCGTGATTATTCAGGAAATACCTGTAAAATAACAGTGTTTTTCAGTTTATTTAATTTAGGATGTTTTACAGTTTTTTGGGGAGCTGACAGTCAGTTGACCATTGTATCATTTAACTGTTCTGTTACTGTTTAATTACAGATTATATTTGTAATTTTACATACATTTTTATGTAATTTAAGAAAACAGAAAAAATACTATATGAAAAATAGTCAATTTTCTGTATAAAAAATGTGAATTACTTGAATTTGTTATTAATGTCACAATACCTAAAATAACAGCTGAATTTTTATTCTACAGATATTATTTGTAATTTTACAGTGTTTTGAGTACAATTTAAAATGAAAGAAAATGATCGTCAAAAAAATCAGTTATTTTCTGTAAAATTAGGATTTTTTTTACAGTTTTTACGTAGGATAGTTACCATCATGGTGACAAGTGGTGCATGCAGCTTGATTTGAGAGCAAATAAACTTTTTATATTGTTGCTCTCATACAGCAAGTGCTTTTGTATATCATACTATTGTTAATATGTTAGCAAGTTAGTATGTTAACATATTAGCTTTTAAAAGCTAAGCTTGTACTAATAAAAGTGATCCCATTAAGATTACATGAAAGTTTTAAGTTAATTGTATGAATTAATGTAGGCAATTGATTGCCTTAAATGTTTTGAGTTCTGTCAGCTTATTCGGGTTTACAGTGTACTTCATAGATTTGAGTTATATTAATTGAATGGACTTAGTACTATTAACTTTATTTACCCAAGTTATCTTAACAATAAGTTATTGAGTTACTTGGACACAAATCAAATATCTTTGATGAATTAAGGCAATCGGTTTCCTCAAACGGTTTGAGTTGAACTAACTCATCAGGTTTTACAGTGTACTGTTAAGTTGTAAAATGTATATATTTGAGTACAGGAAACTTAAAAAAAACAAGGCAATCAGTTGCCACAAAATATTTAAGTATCATTACTACTACAATTTAAGTTACGTAAATTATATAATTTAATTTAATAACACTTAAAGTTCTTTAAAGTAAGTTTAGATAAATTAAAAGTGTTGATATATATTTGAGGGATATTTTAATTAAGTGAAATGATTAAAGTTGTCAGTACTCAAAACTTTGAGTTGCATTAAAGTAAAGATGAGCAATACACTAAATATATATTTTGATTTAAATGAATGTTTATTTATAATTTACAGGTACTCAAAGTAAGTAGCTATATGCTTACTGATGATATTTAAGTTTGCAAACTTACACAAATAGCGGCAATCAGTTGCCTCAATTCTTTTGAGTTAGTAGAACTTATCCGGGTTTACAGTGTAGACAAGCTTTGGGACATACTATAACGTCATATCCCAGATAGCAACATTGTTTCGGCCCAGATCCGGCCCACATCTGGCACATGTGGAAAGATGATCTGGCCCTCATGCAGCGTGGAATGACGGCCTTTGGGTGGACCTCTCCTGTTTGCCAGATCCGCTCCTGTTTGCAAAATAGTAATAAGTGAAGCTGGTAATGCTGTTTGTGGAGTTGTTTAATCTTCCTCTGCTGAGATCTTCACAGATTTAATGTCTTCTTTTATCTTCAGTTGATTTCATCTAAGGCTGTGGCTGAAGTCAGTTGTAGTTCTTGTGTTTCTGCTCATCTCTTTTTCTGTTCTCTTCTTTTCTAGATGAGAAAGTTCGTCGAGACAAACTTTAAGTTGGCTTGAGAAAGCTTGGACCAGAAAGTTTTTTGCTAGGCGGTTGCTAGAGTGTTCTGGGTGGTTGCTATGGTGTTGCTAGGCGGTTCCTAAGGTATTTTGGGTGGTTGCTAGGTGGTTGCCAGGGTGTTCTGGGTGGTTGCTAGGGTGTTGCTAGGCGGTTGCTAGGGTGTTCTGGGTGGTTGCTATGCTGTTTCTAGGTGGTTGCTAGGGTATTCTGGTTGGTTGCTATGCTGTTCTGGGTGGTTGCTAGGGTGTTTTGGGTGGTTGCTAGGTGGTTGCTAGGGTGTTCTGAGTGGTTGCTATGGTGTTGCTAGGCGGTTGTTAGGGTATTCTGGGTGGTTGCTAGGCAGTTGCTAGGGTGTTCTGGGTGGTTGCTATGGTGTTGCTAGGCGGTTGTTAGGGTATTCTGGGTGGTTGCTAGGCAGTTGCTAGGGTGTTCTGGGTGGTTGCTATGGTGTTGCTAGGGTATTCTGGGTGGTTGCTAGGTGGTTGCTAGGGTGTTCTGGGTGGTTGCTATGGTGTTGCTAGGCGGTAGCTAAGGTATTTTGAGTGGTTGCTAGGGTGTTCCTACACTGTTAGACCTTACCGGGTTTTTTTACAGTAAAATACTGGCAACACTGTTGCCAGTAAAATACTGTTAATTGTACAGTTCTTTACTGTAATCTAGTTTGTTTCTGTAAAAATGCACTAAATTATAGTTAACTAATTACACTTGCAGAAACCGACTGCCTTAAATTGACCAACTGTCATTTAAATGTATTAACTAAAATTTATAATGCATTAATAATGTGAGCAAAGTTTTACTGTGAACTTCTTTCATTTGAGACCACTAAAAAACTATTGTACATAAAAAGATTTTCACTGGATCAGCAACTACACAGTCACCGCCTGTTAAATAAAGCAACATGCAGCGTATCATCAATGTTTGTAGATCTTCTCCTGGACTGAAGCACAGGCTCTACTCTTCTGCACAATGGTGACCCAAAAAAATAATTTTACAGTAAACTACTGGCAACAGTGTTGCCAGTATAAACCTGTTTTATAACTTACAGTTTATTACTGTTAAAATACATTTTGTGGGTGTGTCTTTTTTATCTTACACAGTTAACCCTTTCAACCCCTCAGGGAAATCCACACTACGAGTAAAAAGTAGCGATGCAGTGAGATAATTAAGGGAATATGTAAGTGATTGTAAGCAGAATCACTGAAGAAAAGAGAAACACAAGAACAGAAAATAGAGAAACACAATAACTATGACTGACTTCCAGCCATTACACATTATTACACTTATTATTAACCAGTATGACTTTATTTCTGTCATACAGAAGTTGTTATTGAGATGTTTAATTGAAAATGTTTGGTTTGAAGTTACCATTATAGAGATCAGTGCTTGCTTTAGTTGGGATGCTGATGCTAAAACGTTAGTTTTTCTTTTGCTGCTTGAGCTGTGTTTTTGCAAGTCACACTTGTGCACACACAGTTTATGAATGACTGCAGTTATTATGATTATGATGACAAAATCATCATATTGCCTGTTCATTCACTAAGGAATTCATTCTCACTTATTCAGAGTTTAATCCTCAGTCAAAAGTGTTGCATTACCACCACTGTGAAAACGCAGCAATAAGATACAATGACTTTTTTTTTAACACATGATGCATAACCAGAGAAACAGAGCTACACTGTGTTTTAGAAACACCGAGATATCACAATTTAGCACATGAATCTCAACAATGGTGGCAATATTTTTTTATTATTATTATTATTATTCATGCCGCAGTGCATGCTGGGAGTTTTATATTATCCTGGAACCCAGCATGCATTGCGACATGAAACTTTTCACCATTGTTGAGATTCATGTGCTGATTGTTGATATCTGTGTGGGTCTCAGTCAAGCAGGAGTAAAATAAAATTGAATGCACTATATGATTACAATATTCTTCAGAAAACCTGATTACAGAAATATTGATTTCATTTTGTAGATTCACAGATATATGCTAAATATGAGAACTATAATTTCAATGACTATATACAGGAAAAATCTGAAAATCAGGCATGTCCAGGATGATTGTGACATCATCACAAAAAAATAAAAACATCTGATCATCTTCCTCTTGACTTTTTCTTGCCATAACAAATGTGTTTTATAAACTCACCTTTACAGCAGTCAGAGAGAGATGAATGGTAAGAAGTCCAGGGACAAGAGACCAACTAAAGCAAATACTGATCTCAATCATGGTGACAACAAATTTTATTAATAACTAAATCTCTGTTAATTCTCAACAATAACTTTTGTACATGTATGAAAGAAATAATCATAAACTGGTTTGTAAACTGGTTTCACACTCAGTGCTGCTGGAAGTCAGTTGTAGTTTTTGTGTTTCTCTTTTTTCTGTTCTTGTTTCTCTGTCCTTCAGTGATTCTGCTTATCAGGTGTTCATCAGTGTCTCAATTCACTCACTTCTTTTCATTCAAGTGGACTATATTAGTGAACTAATGTAGGGAATAGTGAATGAGGGTATAGGGTGTGATTGGGAAAACAGCCTCTGAGTGTCGACTTTGAGCACTGTTAATTCACAGTATATTCCTGTAGGCTACTTTTATTTTCTACGGTATATTACTGTTTTAATGGAAAATGGTATAATATTGTCAGAATTTTACAGCAAGGGTTAACAGTGTAGGCAGTTGTTAGGGTGTTCTGGGTGGTTGCTATGCTGTTGCTAGGTGGTTGCTAGGGTATTCTGGTTGGTTGCTAGGGTGTTCAACAGAAGCGTTAAGAAAGTGTCAGGAACCGTTGTGTGTATTATTTATGTAACTTTAGGGAATAAACTTGCTTGAAAGCCATGAAAACAACAGTGAGACAGAGTTTTTGCAGCTTGTCAGTCGAGTTGCCCCGTTTACATGGTAATGTAAAACGAAATGTTCGTGCCCCCTTTAAGAAATCTCTCTCTTCTCGCGATACTATTCACTGGTTTTGTATGCAGGCACGCGACCAGAGAAGCATTTTCACTGTACAGAAGAGCTCCACGATCTTGTGCGTGCATCGATCTGATTCACTGCTTAGTATAATATAGTATATTATAGTGAAATCTACATTTTTTGTTGTGAAATCTCTTCAAACAAGTCAAGCTTTTCTTTAATTAGACTTGTATCTGTCTAATTGTGCTCCCATCGACAGCTGTTGGCCCACTTATTTAAAACAGCAGTCAGAATAAAACCCCAGTTAGTTTGCTTCAGGTGTGTACTTCCTCCACACCGGGTTACAAAAAATAGGCAACAAATTGCAAAAACACACTGATTAAAAATAAATTTTGTCTCTGATATCTACATAGAGGGTATGGCTTATTTAAGGGCATTTAAAATGTCCAGATATGGTTTTACAGGTCCATTTTCAACCCTAGAAATTGGCCCTAGAATGAAATGGTCTGTTTTTACCTTATTTGGAAGGGTCATGAATAGTAATGAGGAGTTCTGCTCTGATTGGCTGTTTCACTGCAGGCTCATAACAGTAGCTTAGAGTGACAGCAAAAAGGTCCCTGATGTCCAGCGTGACAATGGAGAGATTAGGCGTTCAACCGTACATCAGAGTCCTGCACGGGTCCGATTTTGTAAATCCGCACCCGCCCGTACCCGCAGTGCTTCAAACCGCATCCGACCCCTTTTCCGACAGCAGCACTAATTAAAATCCGCACCCGACCCACTTAAAATAGAACCGACACCCGACCCGCACCTGAAATAAAATAAGTTTAGCCAATCACATTATAGACACAATTACAAAAATGTTTATTGCCAGGTCATACAGAAGTTATTACACGACAATTAACACAAGGACAACTGCAGCCGAAGCTGTCAAAAGGCTGGTACATGAAAAACATGGCTACACAGCAAAATCCCCAGTGTTAAATTAACACAACTCAGTGTTTATATGTGTCCACACTACAGGGTGTTAAAAATTAACACTGAAGCAGTGTTGAAGTTAATGAGATAATTAAGTGATTAATTAAGTGATGATTGGCCATTAGTGGTGACACCTGATGTTAATAAGCAGAATCATTGAAGGAAAGAGAAAAAAAACAATAACAGAAAAAAGAGAAACACAAGAACTACTGACTTCGAGTCATTACACATTGTTGCACTTATTATTACCAGTTTGACTTTATTTCTGTCATACATCGACAAAAGTTCTTGAGATTCAACAGAAGTTTAGACGGTAATATTTTATGGAATTTTTCTTTTCAAGTTACCATTTTGGTGGTCAGTGTTTGCTTTAGTTGGGCTCTTGACACTTTTCATTTTTTAATATTAGTTTTTCTCTGGTTGCTACAACTCTGTGTTTATAAAGCACATTTGTTACTGCAAGAGAAAACATGACCTGCTCACAATATGTTTTGATGATAAAAACATTATCATCATGTAGTGTCCTGATTCACTGATGTGAGAGTCTAAATGTTTGACTATATGCTTGATGTCTTGTTTTAGTATTGGTGGTTGTAGCTCTGAGATTCTACAGTTTGAGATCCAACAGCAATATCAAAAATTTTGAAAATACTTTGAGCAAAGAAGAAATTGTGTTTAAACGCACAGACATCAATAATCAGCATATGAATCTCAACAATGGTGACAAAAAACAAATTAGTGACAAACAGATCAACTCTGAACATCACAAAACAAGCTACTAAAGTCAGAACAAAACAATAGCAAAATAAAAGCAAACAGAAAAAACAATGAAAATTACAGGACAATTCAGCTGCATAATTTATTCATGCTGCAATGCATGATGTCAGCCATTGATGCGTTCTGATTGGTGGCTCCCATCATGCATTGCAACATTAAGCATTTGTTTGATTGTCACCATTGTTGAGATTCATATGGAGATTCTTGATGTCTGTGTGTGATTTTAAATCCTTCAGATCTTTAAAACATTGCTGGAAGTAACTACTTTAGTGAAAAATTAATAAAACAATTAGATAATCAGTTTATAATGCTGGGTGACATTTTTGAATCAGGTCACTAGTAATTTCATCATTGAAACATAACCGGGGCTGCATTTCCAAAAGCATCTTAAGTCTAACTTGATTGCAGACCAACTGCAACAAATGGTCTATACGATCAAATTAGGCTTGCGATGTTGTCAGGAAACACAGCCCAAGTCATAGTTTCTCTTGCCACAACACATATGCTCTATAACAGGGGTCGGCAAGTAACTTTGGCCGCGGGCCAATATTTTTTTTAGCCAGTAGATGGCGGGCCAGCTACACAGAGTAGGCCTATGGATACAAATTAAATACTCTTATATAGGCCTATAATCGCAGAATATGATGGGTCCGTCACCGTCCGTGGATCATTCGTTCAATCGTTTTTTTTAAAAATTAAAACCAAAAATAAAAAGATGAAAAACGACTTGTTTTTCCATTATTTATTTCCTGAACTAAAATGAAAAAAACGAATAACGACGGGTTTTCTGATGTTCTGATTGTGCTCAGATCAAAAATAGAAAAAATGAATTACTGGATTAGACAGATTTTAATTTTTATTTTGAATTTAACACCTTAGGCATATATCAAGGAAATCATTTTAAACAGATCAAGTACTATTGTGGTAACAGAACAGATTACAGCCATTTTAATAAAGGTGAGAATCATGCCTCATTCGCTTACAGTCCGACTTTTGAACTTTATTCCTTTTTTTATTATTATTATTATTTATTCGGGGGGCACACATGCACACCTAAGGTTTAAGGAGGTCTGTCAATATAAATATTAGGCTATTTTAACATTGTAGGCCTACTGTCAGCAGAGAAAAAAATGCCACAGAAAAAAATTTGGAAATATAAATAACATAAATTAAATAGGACAAAGCCTATCACTCAAATTTCTAAGCAACATAAACGAAAAACATATTGCCCTACTGACAAATGAAGTAGGCTATTTTCTGCCGAACTATTTCAAACATCCTTGCAAAAAAAAGAATCTTCTTGCTCCTCAGAGCTAGGTGTAGCCTAAAGGTGGTCAGAATTAAGTGTGGATGCGCTGTCCAAAGGTGTATGGATGGGCTATTGCCAGTCAGACCGCCCGCTCCGTCCAAAGTACACCAGAGTTGTGACCGCTACCATCTTTTGACGCGCGAATGGACACAAAGTGGTCAAGCGTATAACTAGACGCGGCAGGCGCGAATTTGACGTGCTATTCGCGTCCGGTGTGAACGCACAGTTATACTTTAAAATGTAATCCCGCGCCGCATGATTCCCTATATGTGCGTTGCACACGGCGGTGAAATCGCCGCACGACTACGGCTTTTCTCAAGTATTGGAAGAGTTTTGTGCAGCATTTAGGACTTCCAAAATAATCCGGCGGGCCAGAAAATATTGCTGGCGGGCCAGTTTTGGCCCGCGGGCCGCCAGTTGCCGTTCCCTGCTCTATAAGCACAGAGTTGGAGCAACCAGAGAAAAACTAATGTTATATAGTAAAGGGTCAAGAGCCCAACTAAAGCAACCACTGACCACCATAATGGTGACATGAAACGAAACATTCCATAAAACATTACCATCTAAACTTCTGTTAAATCTAAATAAGACCGTGTGTAGATGTATGACAGAAATAAAGTCAAACTGGTAAAATAATAAGTGCAATAATGGCTCGAAGTCAGTAGTTCTTGTGTTTCTTTTTTCTGTTCTTGTTTCTCTTTCCTTCTGTGAGTCTGCTTGTTATCATCAGGTGTCACCACTAATGCTCAATCATCACTTAATTAATCACTTAATTATCTCATTAACTTCACCACTGCTTCAGTGTTAACTTAATTAACTCATTAACTTCAACACTGCTTCAGTGTTAATTTTTAACACCCTGTAGTGTGGACACATATAAACACTGAGGAGTGTTAATTTAACACTGGGGATTACACTGGGGTGTAACGTTACCACAAAACTGAGTAGCCTTATAACATTTTACCAATCGAACAGATGCAGCTACAACACTATACCTGCCACGCAATTTCGTCGAGCCTACATCTGACAATTTTGGGTTCAAACACGCCCTGCACACCACACATACTTAACAGTGTTAAATATGAAAAATACCGTTCGATAGAACTGCTTTGTTACCACAGTTTCTGCGTGCTTCCTCAGCGATGAAGTTCCACATTTGCGGCTATCCAACACGAAAATGTTTGCAGCAAAGCCTTTCACAATATTTTCTTCAGATAACTCCAAATTTCTCCCACACACATGCATCCATCTCAACGACTGCAAGCAGATCGCGCGCGCGCACGGTTATGATGAATTTTTGAAAGTGAAAGTAGCCTAGGTAACGTTAGATCCTGGGAGGGCGCAGTTCCGCCTGGCCTTGAACATGGGCTGGCATATGCAAATTTTTGGAGGCGTACATATTAATGATCCCGACTGTTGCGTCACAGTCGGTGTTATGTGGAGATTCGCCTTTTTTTCAGGGGTGTTTTTCAAAAACGAGATTTAAATAAGAAGGAGAAAACTATGGCGTTTGAGACTCACTGTATGTCATGTCCATGTACTGAACTCTTGTTATTTAACTATGCCAAGATAAATTCAATTTCAAATTCTAGGGCACCTTTAAAATATATTTTCAAAATATATTTCAAAATATTTAACAGTGTACCACACACTGTAAAAAATGATCGTAATTTTAACGGTAAAAGACTGTAAAAATGCTACAGTGAAAAACTGTTAATTGGTTAACAGAAAGTTTCCGTACTATATACGGTAAATAACTGTGATAGATGTAACGGTACATTTAATGTAATTTTACTGTTTTTGAAAGTGAAAAAACAACTCATTGTATCATTTACAGTGAAAAACCGTAAATTGACATTCCCACAATTCCCTGTGACACTTCACATTTGATGTATTTTTGTTGAAATAACTATGTTTGTTTCTTCATAGTTTTCTTCGTTTTTTCTAATCAGTTATGTACATTAGGGGTTTATGTTACATTTAATGTTGTTAAATTAATGTTTATTGCATTTTTAAAATTTCATGTGTTACCATGATGGTGTTTAATGTTTGTGTGAATGACACTGTGCAGCTTCTATATCAAATCAAATCAACTATATTTGTATAGCGCTTTTCACAATACAGATTGTATCAAAACAGCTTCACAGTATTAAAATAAAATAATACAACAAAGTTTGTTTCTAGTGGAATTTATTGATTGATAGAATAAAATTAAATATATATATATATATATTAGTATTAACTCTCTTGTGGAAGAACTGCTTATGTTGAGCTTTGATTGATCATGTGACTCTCATCACTGCTGTGATTGGTGGTTATCAGTGTACAAAACAGATATTAATACTTCAATAGGACGGTAAATTAACATTATATCATATTACCGAAATCCAATGTTAAATATACAGTTTTTTTCCGTAAAAACAACGCCCCTGCTGCCAGAAAATTACCGTTTTTTTACTGGGTTTTTTTTTACAGTGCATATATGTGAATATATTACATTTCTGTATGGGTAAACTTCTGCCTAGCCCCCCTAAAATATGTTTGATTAACTGTACACTAATTCATGATTGCTTCAGTCCCCTTTAAAACATGAAACCGGCAGCAGGCATCGGCTTCACAGCGAGCGCACGTCAGGAACAGAGGACTGGGTGTGTGTGTGTGTGTTTCTGTGTGTGTGTGTGTGTGTGTGTGTTCATCTGAGCCTTATTGGTCTGTCACTGTCCGTCAATGTCAGAATATTTGAGATGACCGATTTAATATGTGACAGCTGTTTTAGGTCATAATTGTTAGACGAATTACAGAAATAATCAGGTAATCAACTAATAAACTTTTGTCTAATTAGGCACAGGTCAGTTAGGTTAATGTGTACATATTAAGAATGAATATAATATTAGTACATTTGTAGCGATCAGTAAATTAAAAAAGCCCAGCTTTAGGAAGTGAAGAGACAGAAAAAGAAAGAGCGATGGATAAGAGGAGAGAGCAGGTATTGACAAATAGCCTAATCTAACATGGTATTAAAGCTATTTATTATCCTTTTTTGGCCTTCAAAAGTCTTATATTGCACATATATAGATCAGAGAAATAAAATAAAAAACCAACAACCTCAAATGTAGGACCTCAGTGATTATAAAGCCCTGCCTGTGGCCCTGTAGGATCAATAATGAATGTGTACATATTGGGAATGAATTTAATGCACTTAGTTACCTATCTTTCCTGGTAGCCTTCAGTGAATGAACGTGTCTGAGACCCTATGATTACTTTCTTCTCTGACAGAGACAAACTCATGAAAGGCCTATATCAGTCAAAGCTCAGCTTTAGGAGGTGTTGTATTTTTATCCCGCTGTAACCTCTAGATCCTTCTAAAACATTCCCATAATCTGCTGCAATCAAACATTGCCCTTACCTGTAGATTAAAGATGTAAGATGTGGATTCAGGGTCCTCGGCGGAGCCTCTAACAGCTCAATCTTGAATTCGGATACATTGGGCGTTTGCCAATATTAATATTTAATTACAAAAACACATTAGTCAATTGTCGAGTTCACACAGTTAGTTAGTTACCTATGATCACGCATGTGAACTTGACAATCGACTACTGTGGACTTCGGCCAAAAACAGGATGTAAATACAGGTATGAGCGCTGGCTGAATTATTATCATTTTTATTCATATCTTTCACATCTACTGCAGTCAGATTCACCGTGTTCACTCTGAAGGAATCACTCACATGGCTGTGCACTTGTAATGACACATCAAGGATGTTAAGAGGCAAAAAGCAGGTTTAAAACTTGCCCCATTGAAGTCAACAGGGTGCAAATTTTAAAAAGAGGATAACATGGTGTAGGCAACACCGATTTTTGTCGTTGTTCTCTGTACTGACAGCACTCCAAATTTACAAAAAAAATTAGCTCAATGTTAAAATTGACCGGAGTTCTCCTTTAACGTTAGATGAGCGCTTTGTGATGCGTCTTCACATTAGATCTTCTAAGCGACACATTTCGGTTGAAAATTAGACAAAGTAGGCTACAGATCCAGATCGCTCAGCAAATTGACCGGAGTTCTCCTTTAAAGGGATAGTTCACTTTGAAATTAATTTTTGTTATGTTTTAGCTTACCTCAAGGGCATCCAAGATGTAGGTGTCTTTTTTTCCGCAGTAGTTTCAATTTTGATATTTTTAGGTCAAACCGTTCTTGTCTGTCAGTCATTTAATGCAGGTCTATGGTCACTGTCTCAAAGAGCATGCACAAAGTCCAAATTAAAACAATTCCCCGTCGTCCAAATTAAACAATTCCCCATCGTAAGTTCACATTGATGGCCTAAGACACGAAACGAGCGGTTTGTGTGAGAAAACTAGTATTTATATCGTTTTTAGCTCTTATACACAGCCACGTCCAAGTGATCTGAGGGCGCGCGCGCATCCTGGTGTGTGACATGTGCGCAGACTGGTGCATAGATATATACACTAGATGTCGCCTTAAAGACATTCGTTCCAATAAGCTGCCGTAGACAAGGCGACATCTAGTGTATATATCTATGCACCAGTCTGCGTACACGTCAGATCAGATCACTTGGACGTGGCTGTGTATAAGAGGTAAAAACGATTTCAAGTCAAGTATTCAGGTGAGAAAACAGTGTTAGAAGACCCTCTTAGGCCCCATTTACACTGCATGGTTCAAGTGACCCAATTCCGATTTTTTCCTCTCATGTGGCACAGATCGGATATGACCGGCGAACGTGTAAGCAGGAAAAATCACATGGATTCCGATATTCTCAGATCGGTTTCAGGCCTCACTCATATGTAGAAATAAATCATATATGAATCGGATACGTGCATTTGCGTCTGCCATGTAAGCAGACAAATCGGATATTCCCCAGTAAATACGAGTCGTACATCATTAAAAAAATGCGACGTCAACTCAGGTGGACATTAACTGCGATCACTTATTAATGGCGCGATGGAGGACGAAGGCTCAACACAGTGGAGTAATTTTTTCTTCGCCTTACGAGAGCAATGTTTTAAATAAAAATGAAAATAGTGAAAATAGTACGGAAAGCAAAACACTGGATAATTAAAGATGCGCGGACCCACTAAGCAAAATGATGTCCAAAACACGTCTTTTCAACGTCTTTGTCACAAAAGTCGGACGTTGAAAAGACGTCCACTGAGGAGCCAGAATGAAAGTTTTTATGACGTCTTTTTTTGACGTGTTCTGCACGTCCGATATAGACGTTCATCGAACCTTCGTACAAGCTTAAAACTAGTTCAGATGTGGCCATTGTGGACATATTTTCAGCATCATTTATGGTCTCATTTATACATAATTACTTTGACTATTGCTGTCAGATGATCTTAGTGAGAATTAACAGAGGTTTAGATGTTGATATTTGTTTAAATTTGAAGTGTCACCATTGTGGTGATCAGTGTTTGCTTTAGTTGGGCTCTTGGTCCCCGTTCCTTTTACTTTAACTTTTATTTGACTGCTTCAACTGTGTGTTTGTAAAACACATTTGTTGTGGCAGAGAAAGCCAATAATAAGTAAGATCAGGTGTTTTCATCTTATTGATGATCATGAAATCATTACAAAACAAGCATCTAATGTTGTCAGATGCTTTGGCATTCTTAACCACCAACTTTCTGCAATATTGGTGCCTAAAGCATTAAAATGATCACTTATTTGAAGGTGTATAAAAAGAATGTGCACATGATGTTTTGAGCAAGTGTATCACATAGTCACACACAGACATCAAGATTTTGGATATGAATCACAACAACGGTGACAATCAAAACAAAAAAGCTTGGGAATTAAGGAGGAGTTTTGTACTATGAAAGCTACCCATCATGCATTGCAGCATGAAGTTTTTTTTTTGTTTTTTTTATTGTCACCACTGTTGTGAATCATATGCAAAATCTTGATGTCTGTATGTGACTATATGATACATTTGCTCAAAACATCATGTGCACATGCTTTTTATACACCTTCAGATAAGTGATAATTTTAATGCTTTTGGCACCAATAATGCAGTTCCACAAGGTTGGTGGTTATTAATGCCAAATATAAACACAAAACTTTAAACACATTATTAGATGCCCATTGAGCTGATAACACCTCATACTTGTTCTAGGCTTTCTTTGCCACAACAATTGTGTTACACAAACACACTGTCACAGCAGCCAAAAAAAAGTTAAAGTAAAAACAAAGGGGACCAAGAGCCCAACTAAAGCAAACACTGATCACCACAATGGTGACACTTCAAATTAAACAAATATCAACGTCTAAACCTCTGTTAATTCTCACTAAGAGCATCTGACAGCAATAGTCAAAGTAATTATGTCTAAATGAGACCATAAATGATGCTGAAAATATGTCCACAATGGCCACATCTGAACTAGTTTTAAGCTTGTACGAAGGTTCGATGAACGTCTATATCGGACGTGCAGAACACGTCAAAAAAAGACGTCATAAAAACTTTCATTCTGGCTCCTCAGTGGACGTCTTTTCAACGTCCGACTTTTGTGACAAAGACGTTGAAAAGACGTGTTTTGGACATCATTTTGCTTAGTGGGGATGAGCTCCAAAGTCACCCGAATCCAGAGCCAAAAACAAATCATCCACCCACCACTCACCCGCACCAATAATTTTCTCTGATTTAAATATCCGCACCCGATGGTCAAATTACTATTATTCTTATGTGTTGTTACGTGCAGGGATGTAGTGGAGGCTAAACGCACGTAAACGCCGTTTACGCACCTCCCAAAATTCGGAAATAGCGTTTGCCCACCTCCAAAGTGCATTTATCCACCTCTACATTGCGTTTATCCACCTCTAAATTTCACGTTATTTGAGCGAACTTTGTTTTTCCAGTGCGTTTATCGCCGATCGGTAGCCTATACATGATTCGAGCATTTGAGCCGTTAACGACAGAGCAGAACGCGTAGCACAAACACGGAGCAGAGAGCGCAGCGCGCCGACACACACACACACACACACACACACACGGAACAAAGAGAACGGCGCACACACGTAGCAGAAAACACACGCTCTTGAAGTTACTAAACAAACTGCGTGAGAATGAAACTTGATCGCAGCCGCAACAGGAAATCATTAAAACAATGCAAAAAAGGGATTTTTTAAATTTCATTACAGGCAGCTGGTTTAATGTAGGGAGAATATCAAAACCCAACTGTACAAGAGATTCAGAGAGAGTCAAGCCTGCACCAGGTTTAAAACTTTTCCCTCTACAGGGAAACACTGATCCACATTTTTCTGATAGACCAAAAAATTAATCAATTAATCGAGGAAATATTCAACAGATTAATCGACTATGAAAATAATCCCAAATCACTAATCATTATGCACAAGTGCATTGCATTGGAAGCCCTGGATATAAGCCTCCCTCTCGATCTCTCATAAATATTTTTGATCTCTCTGTTTTGTCATTTAGTAAACTTTATAGATTTCAACCATATTATTCCTTTTTGAGTCTCTTTAACAAGAACTTAGATTAATGTATGAATTGAATAGTGATTGTGTGACCTATGATGAGGGAACAACCAGTGATACCCTTGGTAGTACCATCAAATGATAGCCTATAGCGATGTCATCAGGATACACGTCGTGGTCCACCAGAATTTATAGTTTACCCACCTCTTTTTTTACCACTACACCACTGGTTATGTGTGAGGATAAATGAATGACGCAATGCGTGGAAAATCTCAGAGATGGTACACAAAGAGCATTTGTGGTTAAAAAGTATTTATATATATATATATATATATATATATATATATATTTAGAAAATGACCGATCGTTTTGCTAGATAAGACCCATATTTTTTTAACTGGGATCATGTAGAGACTTTGAAGATGCATTGAGATGGACATTTGTACCTTCTTTGTACATTGGTATAGTTGGTTGCACCCGGATTAACCTTAACACTCTTCAGAGTAGGACCATGTGTACTCTCAGCAGAGTTAGATGAAACCTGGGGATTTTGCTGTGTGTGTTCTCATGTTAGATTTCTTTAGTTTGGTAAAATAAAGTTCAAGCTGCTAGGTTTGCTACGCCTCTCCTCTTCTTCTCCTCATTCTGGATATTATTATGATGCATCTCGACTAACATTCATCCTTTTCAGATCAAGCTGATACAAAAACACCAGTCACAGAGTCTCAGGGTCACTGGAATAAAAACACACCAGGTACATAATCACAGTGTTTTGTCTTTGTCTATAGTTGTCCCCAATCTGCCCTGTCCGTCTCTGACTCTGTGCTCGATCTCTTCTTCAGTCATAGTGATTTCTGTCGCTGCAGTCGCTGTTCTCCTTCTTGCTCTTCTCTGGCTGATCTGCAGAGAAAGAGCTGGTGAGTTTTCAGATTTACTCCTTTACAACAATTAAAAACAGTTCAGATGAGCAAACAAACACATCATGTTCAGACTGTAAGTATCATAGAAACATGTGGATTATATGAAATTCTCAAACAGAAGTTAATTCCTGCTGAGAAGTCCTGTAATGTCAATATCACAGAGTTATCAAGTCAACAATCATTTTTATTATTCATTTTACTGCTTCAACAAAATCTGCTAGTTGAAAAAGCTTAATACTTAATATTCTGTTTTTTTCCATAAATACTCATATTTCATGAGGCTCTTGTTTTCAGATAATAAAAGAGGGACTGGCGACTCTGCGGTGAGTTCAGTAATGCAGTGATTTAGATTTGATTACTGTCTTTAAAGCTCAATAAAGTGTCATTCATGCAGTTTAACTGTTTGTTCTGAAGGTCAAAGATGAGAATGATCATAACGGGGCGAATGAGACGATCAACATGTCCATTCCTCCCGCTGCAAGAGCCGATGTGAGTCCACTAAATCATCAAACATTACGTTCACTGTCTGTTCAGTAATGTGATTTAAAAGCTTTTGTGTTATTCTACATATTATAGTGAGAGATATGTCTGTTCTGTGTGTTAAACTTGACTCTCTGCACGTCTGCATTGATGTTTAGGAGCAGACAGATGATGTGACTTATTCTGAGGTCACTTATTCCAATACAAAGCCAGTAAAATCACTCAATGTGAGTAGATACCAGCACATGAGTTTGACTCTCAGATAAATGAAGCTCATGCTCTAATAATAATAATAATAATAATAATAATAATAATAATCGCTGTGGTTCAAACATTGATGGACAGAATCTGTTCTTTCAGGATCATGATGATACAGTGACTTATGCTGCCATCAGAGGAAGAGAAGATCAACCGCAGGATCAACTTTACGCCTCTGTGAACAAGAACAAGACCTTCACAAATAAACATTAATGATCCAGATCATGAGCTCATCATATCAGGAGCAGACGGGAAGATTTCATTTCTCTGGGGTTTGGAGGAATTATATATTTGTGTGTGAACGAGCAGATATTTGTTGAATGTCCTGTGAATATGAATGAGATTTATTGTGAATCATCATCTGGTCAGAGCACAGAATCTCATCTATATCATCACAGCTACAGTAAAGTTAGAGATTGAAGCCCTGATGTGTTTTCATACAGGCCAGACTCAATCTAGTGTCACACAAGCCTCTTCCATGACTGGAGTCTGTTCATCCACTGGATTTCTGTCTGAAAACCTTCATCTTCATGCAGAAGCTCATGCTGAAATGATCCTCTTGCTTCAGCTTGTATATCAGCTGTTTCTTCTACAGAGAGACGTCCGTCTGAGAATTACATCAGTGTCTGCTCACATTATATCTTCATAAAATATTCTAAAATTTGACTTTGCAGTGTGTATATGTCACGCAATTAAATGTCAGTTATTTCTTTCCTTTTTTTCACATGTGACAATAAAGAGCTTGAAAAATCATGAGTTAAAAGAAAAGTTTTTGTCTCTTCTATTCCTGTAAAAACAGACGTAACTAAACTTGCTCCTTTTAAAAACCCTCTATTTTAAAACCCACCAGCCGCCACTGGAAAACAGAAGTACGTTTGGCAGGAACTACAAAGCTATTTGATGAAAAAAATATTACTGATTTTCAATTTTTAAAAAATAAAATAAAATAAAAAAATAGAGGGGACCTAGGATGATAACAGCACTAAACACTAGACAAGAGAGTCCATTACCACCCTCTGAGCTACAAGGAAACGCTGAACATTTGGACACCATGTTTCACAGTCTCTAGACACTTCCTCAAATCTGCTTCACAGTTTTATCAGCGCTTTAACCTATTCTGAGAGCAGAGCTATTCTCTGAACGTGTTCAAATGCATCCTGCAAAATCTCCATCATCTGGAAATCACACTGAATGCTGCACTTAAAGTCCATTTCAGAGTCTTGCATATCTGAGCTTTCTCTATTCTCCTGAGTAACTCTCTCAGTTAAATGATCTATAAGAGATTATTTGAGGTTTTGCATATGTGATAGTCCTATTTCTCTTTATTTTGCAGATTTTAAACACACATAAACACTAACATTTAACATAAAGCATTGGCTTTATCTGTCAATGAATAAATCATGTTACTGCCATGATGGTGTTGTTCCAGCATCTACCAGCAGAGGGTTGATGAGATTATTCAGTCAATTCCTGACCTAATCCCAGAGGAAAACAGTGAGGATCAGGCACTCTTTTAAAAAGACACATTTCCGGCTATACTTTTGGACTCTGCTCATATACAGGTGCTGGTCATATAATTAGAATATGATGAAAAAGTTGATTTATTTCAGTAATTCCATTCAAAAAGTGAAACTTGTATAATGTATACATTCATTACACACAGACTGATATATTTCAAGTGTTTATTTCTTTTAATTCTGATGATTATAACTGATAACTTATGAAATTCCCAAATTCAGTATCTCAGAAAATTAGAATATTGTGAAAAGGTTCAATATTGAAGACACCTGGTGCCACATTCGAATCAGCTAATTAACTCAAAACACCTGCAAAGGCCTTTAAATGGTCTCTCAGTCTAGTTCTGTAGGCTACACAATCATGGGGAAGACTGCTGACTTGACAGTTGTCCAAAAGACGACCATTGACACCTTGCACAAGGAGGGCAAGACACAAAAGGTCATTGCTAAAGATCCTGGCTGTTCACAGAGAATGTCCAAGCACATTAATAAAGAGGCGAAGGGAGGGAAAAGATGTGGTTAAAAAAAAGTGTGAGAAGGAGAGGATAGTGAAACAAAACCCATTCAAAAATGTGGGGGAGATTGGTGTCAACTGAACTGGAGTCAGTGCCTCAAGAACCACCACGCACAGACGTATGCAAGACATGGGTTTCAGCTGGCGCATTCCTTGTGTCAAGCCACTCTTGAACAAGACACAGCGTCAGAAGCGTTTAATGACAAAAAGGACTGGACTGCTGCTGAGTGGTCCAAAGTTATGTTCTCTGATGAAAGTAAATTTTGCATTTCCTTTGGAAATCAAGGTCCCAGAGTCTTGAGGAAGAGAGGAGAGGCACAGAATCCACATTGCTCGAAGTCCAGTGTGAAGTTTCCACAGTCAGTGATGGTTTGGGGTGCCATGTCATCTGCTGGTGTTGGTCCACTGTGTTTTCTGAGGTCCAAGGTCAACGCAGCCGTCTACCAGGAAGTTTTAGAGCACTTCATGCTTCCTGCTGCTGACCAACTTTATGGAGATGCAGATTTCATTTTCCAACAGGACTTGGCACCTGCACACAGTGCCAAAGCTACCAGTACCTGGTTTAAGGACCATGGTATCCCTGTTCTTAATTGGCCAGCAAACTCGCCTGACCTTAACCCTATAGAAAATCTATGGGGTATTGTGAAGAGGAAGATGCGATACGCCAGACCCAACAATGCAGAAGAGCTGAAGGCCACTATCAGAGCCACCTGGGCTCTCATAACACCTGAGCAGTGCCACAGACTGATCGACTATTTCAATGTCTGTATTTTTCAATAATATAATCTATTTTCTTTGCCTAAATATCTTAGGTTCTTCATTCAGGGAATCCTCCAACTGGTGGGCTTCATCTTTTGCGGCAACTGAGAGTGTCTTCTTGTTGATTTCATCTATGGCTGTTGGCTGAAGTCAGTTGTAGTTCTTGTGTTTCTCTTTTCTTCAGAAACCCACTTTAAGAAAGAAGAGGAACTGTTTTCTGAATCTGTGAGAATTCACACCGGTCCGCCTAAACTGGGTTCAGATATGATCACAGTTGTGTGTGGGTTAAACCAGTGCGGTCAAACTAACTGAGCTCTCAACGCCAGCGGAGACATGCTTCTGAAAACACTAGAGCTCAAAGCCACAACACAAAGAGACTGTCACGCATGTGTATAAACACACACGAACATGAAGATGAATATTTAATTAAACCAACAGGTAATCCAAACAGGAACAGAGTAACATGCAACACACCCACTAAAGACGACACCAGACATACAGTATCATTGTTCTCGGTGTGACTCAAGAAATCTGCCAAGACCCGTTTCATTACAAAAGGAAAAAATAAAAGATATTATCTTTTTTTTTTTTTTCTTTTTTTTTTTTTACAAGGAAGAAATATCTTGAGTATCTTCAGAGCATGGTGCCGATGACACATACTGACTAATGACACACCAAGGTATTCATAAAATATAGCCAACACTGGCTCGTTGGAAAAACGCTGCAAAATGCAAAATACGTACCAGTATGTACATATTACTGCAGTTTATAAACGAAATGAAGACTAGAGGCAGTAAAACAGCAAGCACTTTTAATCATTTTCACACACATTAATAATAACTTATTAAGCTTGCTCAGTAGCTCAGCTGGAAGACCTTGGGTTTGAATCCTGTGAAAGACGAGTCATGATATAAGAGCTCAAAGTTCATTAATAATCTTAAACATGCTACGATTATGTTTTTTATGTCGCATTTGCTTTTGTTAACACTATCGGGTAGGTTTAGGGTATAGTGTAGGTGTACGCTATTTTAAAGCATGATCGTTAATCTTTTAACGCCACTCACCGGACATTTAAACTCAGAACGGCGATGATACGTACAAACTTCGACGTGATAAAACGTTGCCATATTCACGTTCATCTGTCTTTAGCGCCACATTTAGCATTTGCTATTGTTAACACTATGGGGTAGGTTTAGGGTATAGTGTAGGTGTACGTTATTTTAAAGCGTGATGGACCATTAATCTTTTAGCGCCACTCACTGGACATTTCACTTTGAAACTGTTGTGAAACATGCACAACGCCACAGGTTCGTTTTTCACATGAGCCAGGGTTGCAACATCGTATTTTACAGCAAATTAAATTCAAAATAGCCTCTAAAGCATCTCTGAATTGCTTTAAACAGCTCCGCCTGTGTCACAGCACACAAAACCAGCTGACCGAGAATTATCCCCGTCAGAGCGGCTCGTGCCACTGCCAAATCCACCGGCCAAAGGGAAAATGACTGGCATTTGGTGTTTGTAATGTTAATAAAGGAGTCTGGATCTGATCTATTTTCTCATCGCTGGAGAGAGTAAAGCAGAACATTATAATCCATGTGTTGAAACTCTTCCTGAAGACATTTAATATCTGCTTAACAGACGCTCATGAAGTGTGTGCAAATACTTTCTGTTACACCAAATAGGAGCTGACGTTAATCATTTCAAAATACCTTAAAAAGTGTTTTAGAATTAATTTTCTACAAGTTAGTCATGGATAGTGGAAACCTTTTCAGTAGCAAACTCATTTTATTACTAATAATGTAATTATTTTATTTCTAGATTTTATCGTCATGCGGGAAACTGCGAAAAGAAAGAAGTGAGACTAACAGTAATTCTCTCGTGTGCAAAAGTAGCCAATAAACTGTTCAGTGTGTTCAATAAACGATCATATGTGTGAGACAGTGTTTTCACAGTATATGCACTTCTCACACGTTTCACACACACTTAAAGCAACACTTCACTGTGGCATCGTGTCACTAAACAGCAACTCTAGCAGAATTTAAACACTCATTTGATGAGTTAATAATAGTTAATAACCACAGGAGGAGCTGATGATGTTTAAAGGAGGAGCTGTAACTAAGAGAAAGAGCTGTAACTATATATAACAAAGAGAAAGACTGACAGAAACAGAAAATGTCTGATAAGTGTGATCTGTGTCTGCTGGGACTGATCATTCTCTCTTCACTTCTCACAGGTAAAGAAATCTGTATTTTCTCTAAACACATTGTAGGATTGAAAATAATCCAAGATATTTTAAATGAACAAAGACGTTTGCTTTACTGTTTTCCACCCCCTCTTTCTACCACAATGACCATTTGTAGTTCCTAAAGGCACAGAGGGGCTGATAGTGATCACTGTAGGCCAAGATGTTTTGGGGGTCGATGAATTGTCACACATTTAGTACGGTGGGGGAAGTTGTAATTATCTGACTGGTCAGTTTGAACGTCTCACATTTGGGTTTTAGTCACATGGTCAGGGAAAGAATAAAAGAAGATTGTAACTGTTGATCTGTCTCTTTTATTCTCTGGGTCCCTTTCTTGGGGCTCTCTTTGGAAGTCCAAAGTAGTCGATTGTCGAGTTCACGCGTGTGATCATAGGTAACTACACCTATGCGCGTGAACTCGACAATCGATTACTATGGACTTCAACCGAAAACAGGATGTAAATACAGGTATGAGCGCTGGTCACATTGGAGGACAAGGAATCACTCACATTGGCTGTGCACTTGTAATGACACATTAAGGATGTTAAGAGGGTAAAAGCCAGAGGTGGACAAAGTACACAACTTCCTTACTTGAGTGAAGGTACAGATACTACTGGTCAAATATTACTCCGTTACAAGTAAAAGTTGTAAAGGCCGATTCTTACTTAAGTAAAAGTACATAAGTACTCGTTTTTAAAAGTACTTAAGTATCAAAAGTAAAAAGTAAATGTCAATGCATTGTTTTATTATTGTTGCATTGTTGAATGCAATACTTACAGTACCTTATGCCTCTGAATCTATGCCTGCATACCCTTATATCAATATCACATTTATTTCTAGAACACAGTTCCAGTAGTGGGATTGAATAGGAGATTGAATAAGTCACTCAATAACGTCTACAATGGTTTCGGACACCCAAATGGCTGTTCCATCAAATAGTGCACTTGGCTAAGTTTTTTGGCTTTGATGTCAACCCGACTTTCATTTCCAACCAAAATCCAACGTCTGTCCGACGTCGGGTTCTGACGTAAATCTGACGTTCATTTCCAAACCAAAATCATCCCCTGACTGACGTTACTACTTTCCACTCAAGGACCTTGACAGAAATGTAGTGGAGTAAAAAGTATGATATTTGTCTTTCAAATGTAGTGAAGTTAAAGTAAAAACTTTCCAGAAAAGATAATACTCAAGTATAGTACAGATACTCAAAAAGTGTACTTAAGTACAGTACTCAAGTAAATGTACAGTACTTTGTTACTGTCCACCTCTGGTAAAAGCAGGTTTAAAACTTGCCCCATTGAAGTCAACAGGGTGCAAATTTTAAAAAGAGGATAACATGGTGTAGGCAACACCGATTTTCGTCGTTGTTCTCTGTATTGACAGCACTCCAAATTTACAAAAAAATTAGCTCAATGTTAAAATTGACCGGAGTTCTCCTTTAAAACTTGTGATTTAATGTCAATACATCAACATAAGTGTATGTCTTTAAAGCAGATTATATAATAATTGAAAATGCAATTTGACATTATTACAAAGTGCAAAGTAAAAAAAAAATGAAAAAAATTAAAACCAGCCATGAAAGTGTCCCTCTTTAAGTGAACTTTAGTGGCCCTTTATTTTATTAATATTATATTATCTGCAAGTAGTTTCTTTTTAAAGTATACTTTGTAGAACACTACAAGTGCACATTTAATAACATAAAGATAAAAGATAAAACACAATAGTGTATAACAACATGACGCAATTTAAGTGATACTACACTGGGTGCGGTGAGACACTACACAACAAAACCCCGACAGTAAACTGATGCCACACTCTATTTCTGACGTACTCCGAGCTCTTGTGCAAGTTCTGTTATGAAGGACAAATGGACTTGGACTTGTCATGTGTAGTGTAGACAGCTGGTCTCGTCCAGTGTAAACACAGTGTAACAGCGACAGGAGTTCAGATTCTGGTGTGCTGATATATTTGTGTGCGGCCCAACTTACCCATCCTTCAAACACATTCACTGACATTACATTCACTGCAAACTGTCAAAAGCCATACATGCCATATTACTTAACAATTAGTTATTAGTCATGTGCCTTAACAAGTAAAGTCATAACATAATGACACATTTTCAAATTATTAGTTAATGATTAATTAAAGCAGACAACTGGAAGTTGAAGTACATTGCTTTGACCAACTGTGGTAATTAACGCATTAACTTACACTATTAATTCATAAAATATGTTATTAAGAAATTAATACATTATGACACATTTAATTAATAACAATTCATATATTACTTAAATCTATTAACCATATAGAATCTTTATTAGTTGCTGATGCAGTAACCATTAATTAATGGTTTAATTTTTCATGAGTTAAATAATGCATATTAGTGCACCCGTATTGTAAAGTGTTACCAAAAATACTATGATTGAAAACCTCTGCTTTTTATGCTGGTGTTTTATGTCTTCATGTATTAATATATGTATCATAATGGTCACTGAGATATACTGTGATATACTATGTTTCAGGTACCACTACCAGTGGAGTGAAGAATGTGTTCATTAGTTCTGGTGAAAATGCCTCTCTGTCCTGTAATAAAACTCTTTCTGACTGCAAATCAGCTACATGGATCTACTCTAACAGCTTCAGACGTTTAGCAGAAGTTGAACTGATTACTTTAGGGGAAAAAACTAAAGTGAGTCTGGAGTCTGACTGCTCTCTGAACATCAAGAACGTCACAGTAGAAGATTATGGATCTTACACTTGCCGACAATATGTGAAAAACGGACAGAATGACATACAAGGACCTGATGTGGATGGAAAACACCAAAAACAAGATCCTGATGCACGTGTTTCTCTGCATGTTCTTCATGGTAAGTTTATAATATGTACTCAATTTACTGTAAAATTCTCCCTTTAAACTCAGATGATGATTGAAGGGTCTGTGATTTGTGTCTTGTGTTCAGTTTCAGTGTCTTCATCATCATCATCATCATCATCATCATCATCTTCATCTTCATCCTCACAGACTGAGATCAGTCCAGGCCGCTCTGTGACTCTCTCCTGTCAGTTGTATTCAGTCATCTGTGATGTTCAGGTTTATTCTGGGGGAATTGAGCTGTTGTGGGTGAATCAGGCTGGTGTTGATCTGAAGACAGACTCCAGATATCAGATATTATCATCACATCACTGTAACATCACTCTGACTACAACACTCCTGAATGAAGATGACAACAGAGAGTGGAGATGTCAGCTTACTCACAGAAATGAAGTCAAGACCTCAGTCAGATACACTGTCAAGTATTCAGGTGAGAAAACAGTGTTAGAAGACCCTTCTTAGGCCCCATTTACACTGCATGGTTCAAGTGACCCAATTCCATTTTTTCCTCTCATGTGGCACAGATCGGATATGACCGGCGAACGTGTAAGCAGGAAAAAAACGCATGGATTCCGATATTCTCAGATCGGTTTCAGGCCTCACTCATATGTGGAAATAAATCAGATATGAATTGGATACTGCCATGTAAGCAGACAAATCGGATATTCCCCAGTAAATGCGAGTCATACTGTACGTCATTAAAAAAATGCGACGTCAACTCAGGTGGACATTAACTGCGATCACATATTAATGGCGCGATGGAGGACGAAGGCTCAACACAGTGGAGTAATTTTTTTGTCCACCTTACGAGAGCAATGTTTTGCTGACCTTTGAAAATAGTGCGGAGAGCAAAACATTGGATAATTAGAGATGCGCGGATGAGCTCCAACGTCACCCGAATCCGCAGCCAAAAACAAATCATCCACCCGCCACTCACCCACACCAATAATTTTCTCTGATTTAAGTATCCGCACCCGATGGTCAAATTACTATTATTCGTATGTGTTGTTACGCGCAAGGATAAATGGATGATCATTCCAGCGTGATGACGCAATGCGTGGAAAATCTCAGAGATGGTACACGACGAGTATTTGTGGTTAAAAAGTATATATTTTTTTTATTTTTTATTTTTTGAAAATGACCGATCGTTTCGCTAGATAAGACCCTAATTTCTCAACTGGGATCGTGTCGAGACTTTAAAGCTGCATTGAGACGGACATTTGTACCTTCTTTGTACATTGGTATAGTTGGTTGCACCCGGATTAACTTTAACACTCTTCAGAGTGGGACCTTATGTACTCTCAGCAGAGTTAAATGAAATCTGGGGATTTTGCTGTGTGTGTTCTCATGTTGGATTGCTCTCTTTAGTTTGGTCAAATAAAGTTTAAGATGCTAGGTTTGCTATGCCTCACTTCTTCTCCTCATTCTGGATATTATTATGATGCATCTCAACTAACATTCATCCTTTTCAGATCAAGCTGATACAACAACACCAGGCACAGGCTCTCAGGATCATTGGAATAAAAACACACAAGGTACATAATCACAGTGTTTTGTCTTTGTCTATAGTTGTCCCCAATCTGTCCGTCTCTGACTCTGTGCTCGATCTCTTCTTCAGTCATAGTGATTTCTGTCGCTGCAGTCGCTGTTCTCCTTCTTGCTCTTCTCTGGCTGATCTGCAGAAAAAGAGCAGGTGAGTTTTCAGATTTACTCCTTTACAACAATTAAAAACAGTTCAGATGAGCAAACAAACACTTTCTGTTCAGACTGTAAGTATATAGAAACGTGGATTATATGAAATTCTCAAACAGAAGTTTATTCCTGCTGAGAAATCCTGTAATGTCAATCTCAGTTATCAAGTTAACAATCATTTTTATTATTCATTTTAATGCTTCAACAAAATCTGATTGTTGAAAATCTTAATACTTAACATTGTGTTTTTCCATAAATACTCATATTTCATGAGGCATTTGTTTTCAGATAATAAAAGAGGGACTGGCGACTCTGCGGTGAGTTCAGTAATGCAGTGATTTAGATTTGATTACTGTCTTTAAAGCTCAATAAAGTGTCATTCATGCAGTTTAACTGTTTGTTCTGAAGGTCAAAGATGAGAATGATCATAACGGGGCGAATGAGACGATCAACATGTCCATTCCTCCCGCTGCAAGAGCCGATGTGAGTCCACTAAATCATCAAACATTACGTTCACTGTCTGTTCAATAATGTGATTTAAAAGCTTTTGTGTTATTCTACATATTATAGTGAGAGATATGTCTGTTCTGTGTGTTAAACTTGACTCTCTGCACGTCTGCATTGATGTTTAGGAGCAGACAGATGATGTGACTTATTCTGAGGTCACTTCTTCTAATACAAAGCCAGTAAAATCACTCAATGTGAGTAGATACCAGCACATGAGTTTGACTCAGATAAATGAAGCTCATGCTCTAATAATAATAATAATAATAATAATAATCGCTGTCGTTCAAACATTGATGGACAGAATCTGTTCTTTCAGGATCATGATGATACAGTGACTTATGCTGCCATCAGAGGAAGAGAAGATCAACCGCAGGATCAACTTTACGCCTCTGTGAACAAGAACAAGACCTTCACAAATAAACATTAATGATACAGATCATGAGCTCATCATATCAGGAGCAGACAGGAAGACTTCATCTCTCTGGGGTTTGGAGGAATTATATATGTGTGTGTGAACGAGCAGATACTTGTTGAATGTCCTTTGAATATGAGTGAGATTTATTGTGAATCATCATCTGGTCAGAGTGCAGAATCTCATCTATATCATCACAGCTACAGTAAAGTTAGAGACTGAAGCCCTGATGTGTTTTCATACAGGCCAGACTCAATCTAGTGTCTCACAAGCCTCTTCCATGACTGGAGTCTGTTCATCCTGAAAACCTCCATCTATCTTACACCCGGTGCAACGCAGCGCCAGGCGCGACGCAAGTGTTTTTTGCTAGTTTTAGCCCGATGATCATTTTCACGTCCTGCTCCATGTTGTTTAAAAAGCAAACGCATTTTCACCCATTTGTTTGCATTCATTCATTCATTCATTGCAAGTGTTTTTTGCTAGTTTTATTTGTTCGCCGATGGTTGTGTTGATCTGAGAATGAGATGTGTGTTCAGGCGCATTGTTGGAGCGTTGCTATTTTGAGGAAACTGAAATAGACTGAGCCAATATTTTTTTTGTTATTTAAAGAGCGTGTCAGTAATGTGCGCTTATTGGCGGGTCCACAACGCGTGCACAATCTGCTTATTACACACACAGGGACGCACAACAGCACACAAACATGCCAAATATTAAAAATAAAAGGACAAAACACACTCATTCCTCATTAAGAGAATAGAGACTAAACACACTCATTACTCATTAAGACCATTTTTTCCTGTCGTTAAACTAGTAAAAGTGGATTTGGACTCGCCCAAACTGAACTTACGCCATGCGCTTGGATCATTAAAATAGGGCCCAGTGTCTCACAAGCCTCTTCCATGACTGGAGTCTGTTTATCCGCTGGATTTCTGTCTGAAAACCTTCATCTTCATGCAGAAGCTCATGCTGAAATGATCCTCTTGCTTCAGCTTGTAGATCCGCTGTTTCTTCTACAGAGAGACGTCCGTCTGAGAATTACATCAGTGTCTGCTCACATTATATCTTCATAAAATATTCTAAAATTTGACTTTGCAGTGTGTATATGTCACACTATTAAATGTCCGTTATTTCTTTCTTTTTTTCACACAATAAAGAGCATGAAATATCATGAGTTAAAATAACAGTTTCTGTCTCCTCTATTCCTGTAAAAACAGACGTAACTAAACTTGCTCCTTTTAAAAACCCTCTATTTTAAAACCCACCAGCCGCCACTGGAAAACAGAAGTACGTTTGGCAGGAACTGCAAAGCTATTTGAGGAAAACAATATCACTGATTTTCAATTTTTTAAAAATAAAATAAAATAAAAAAATAGGGGGGGGGGGGGGGGGGGGGGGGGGGGCTAGGATGATAACAGCACTAAACACTAGACAAGAGAGTCCATTACCACCCTCTGAGCTACAAGGAAACGCTGAACATTTGGACACCATGTGTCACAGTCTCTAGACACTTCCTCAAATCTGCTTCACAGCTTTATCAGCGCTTTAACCTATTCTGAGAGCAGAGCTATTCTCTGAACGTGTTCAAATCATCCTGCAAAATCTCCATCATCTGGAAATCACACTGAATGCTGCACTTGAAGTCCATTTCAGAGTCTTGCATATCTGAGCTTTCTCTATTCTCCTGAGTAACTCTCTCAGTTAAATGATCTATAAGAGATCATTTGAGGTTTTGCATATGTGATAGTCCTATTTCTCTTTATTCTGCAGATTTTAAACACACATAAACACTAACATTTAACATAAAGCATTGGCTTTATCTGTCAATGAATAAATGATGTTACTGCCATGATGGTGTTGTTCCAGCATCTACCAGCAGAGGGTTGATGAGATTATTCAGTCAATTCCTGACCCAATCCTAGAGGAAAACATTGAGGATCAGGCACTCTTTTAAAAAGACACATTTCCGGCTATACTTTTGGACTCTGCTCATATACATTTAATTATGTAAGATTCTATTTCATAGATGATTTCAGTTTATTGACAATAAGAAAAATCATTAGCAATAAGAATAAGTTTAGTCATGTTTGATGATTGATTAATCTCTCACTGAACTCTACACATGGTCTGTTCTGCTAGTTTCCCTGTAGCTCTGATTACAAGATCTGCCTTCATACGACTGATTCTCTCTTTATTACTCTCTCTTTCTCCTCTATTGCTCTCTCTTTCTCATTTATTGCTCTCTCTTTCTCCTCTATTGCTCTCTCTTTCTCATTTATTGCTCTCTCTTTCTCCTCTATTGCTCTCTCTTTCTCATTTATTGCTCTCTCTTTCTCCTCTATTGCTCTCTCTTTCTCATTTATTGCTCTCTCTTTGATCACTGTTTTGAAGCACACTAGTTAATACCTCAGGACCAGATAAGATTTTCTGTCCAATCAAATGCTCTCTAGAATCTGAAGCTCCACCCCCTACATTATAAATAGACGCTGACGCTGCGGCTGAAATCAATCACTTGTTCACACATTTACTATTTTCTACATGGTGAATGGCACATAGTGCACTATATAGGGGACAGGGAACGATTCAGACACTGTAAATGCTTTCCATTTAGGAGAATGAAGTCTGGTCACCCAGGGAACTGATAAGAATATAAATGTGTACCTTGAAATGCAATGTAAGTCGCTTTGCATAAAAGACATAAATGTAAAATGGTTTGTCATTAGTGTCACGAGAACCGACTGTGGCTTAAGTCATAAGTTGTAAAATGCTTCTTTGCTCAATGGTTCTGAGTGAGCTGTAATATAAGCGAAACTCTATTGGCTATTTTAAAAAGGGGAGGAGCTGTTTGCTATGCCCCGCCCCTTCTTCCTGTTTCAGTGGAAATTACATCAACACATTGAATAATGCTGTGCGTTTCAAGGCACTTCAGTCTCTCAGAGACTCTACAGTCAGCAGAACCAGAACCAGCAGAACCAGGAGAACAAGAACCAGCAGAACCAGCAGAACCAGAACCAGCAGAACCAGCAGAACCAGAACCATCAGAACTAGGAGAACCAGCAGAACCAGAACCAGCAGAACCAGGAGAACCAGAACCAGCAGAACCAGAACCAGCAGAACCAGCAGAACCAGAACCAGCAGAAGGACGGTGGCGATGAGGATGTCGCGCTGAACGGCCCCCGGAGCCGTGAACACAAGCCGGCAGTAAAGAGAGAGTTTCTGCGCGAGAGTTGCGCTGTGGTTCTGCTGCTCGGGTTCCTGAGTCTGATGTGGGTTCTGGTTCTGATCTCAGTCCAGCAGCTCATCATCAGCAGCAGAAGCACAGGACACTTCAACGCCACCCGGGCCAGGTACACTTTACCATAGTACAGCCAGGCTATCAGGTGCCTTACTATAGTATTGCATGATTACCATATCAATATTCATACTTTCATTTTTGTTTTAAGCATGACTTTAATAAAAACGGTATCGCATTCAATGCCTTGTAAGCTTAAAACAAGGAAAAAAAATGTTTATCTTCAAAGCCATGGTAAAATAATATAAGTGATTACATTGTAACTTAATAACATGAAGTTTAAAACATCAGTAATATATGTCTGTTTGGGTTTGATTAGACAGGGGAAAATATTAAAATATGCTGTAAAGTGAAACTATTAACAGTTTATGAACATTAAAATAAGAGGATATTTGCAGTATTATTTTTATATATCATACTGCAGATATCTCTACTAATGATGCTTAAAGTTAGCATTAAATTAAAATTCATGTTTCTAAATGAATGATATTTATCTTATTGTGAATGTTTCATACACCCATAAAGAATAGAGTAGAATAGAGCAGAATAAAGTAGGATATAATAGAATAGTCTTTATTGTCATTATAGGTGCAATAAAACTCTACACAGCAAATGTACCAGTGTTAAATGGACACTGCTTAGTGTTTAAATGAGTCCAGAAATAAAGTAAATCTGGTTAGTAATAAGTGTGTCACGGAGTCACCAGATCAGCACGCTCCGCTCACTCGTTCCCTCTCCCCGGAAGTCTGATTCACCGTTCCTGCACATCATCACCGACTCACACTATAAAGAGACACTTCCCTAGTGATGGCGAAATGAGGCTTCCTGAACCACTGAGACCTCACAGCCCATTGCTTCACTCAAAGGGTCATTACTCGAGGCTTCATTCGGCATTGCTCACTAGTGACACCTAGCGACTGTGGAAAGAAATAGCAGACAAATAAATCAATACTGGACCAATGACCTGTGCAGACATCTGTCCATTGCCTGGGTATAAAATAAAATATGTCTGAATTTACTTGTGCAGAGACAACTGTCACACACAGTTCATTAATTATTCATAAATTGTTTGGATAGTGACAGTATGAAAAACAAAAGTGAGACTGTGTTGAGTGCAGTGCTTATGGTGGGGGCAATGTAATAAAGCAAACAGAAAAGTGTGGGGTGGGAAAGGTTAAGAATTGTTTCTGGGTTGTTTAGTGCATTGAACTGTTACTAGTTTTAGTGCAGTGTTGTGCTTATGGGACTGGGGATATAGAGGAGCAAACTGCAACACTGCAGGTTGGGGTGGGTGAAGGAAGGATTACTAATGATTTTTATTGAGGAACAGAATTGTTTCAAGTGTGTTGGGGTTTAGACAATTCCTCTTCTCGGACAAAACCTCCACATCCTTGGAAAAGATCCTTTCGCAAGGAACAGAGGATGCAGGGGAACATAAAAACGCCAGTGCCAGCTGATATAAATGAAGATACTGATGCTTATGTTGAGCCCAATATACTAGTGGATCCTCAGATCTTGTGAGATTCACTTCTGATAAATATCGGTCCACTTCTACAGTAGCATCTGCTGTTGCACTTGAGCTCCTTCTACTGTGATCAACCGTGCTATCCAGCAGGTCTTTGGTGTTTTATGCCCCCAACGGCGCCTTCCAGGCAGCGAGGGGATGGGTAGGTTTAAGGTTGAGGGTAGGGTTAGCTGCCTCTAAGGAGCCATTGGGGGCATAAAACACCATCAAGCTATCCAGCAGATGCCAAAGGTCACCTAATAATAAAGGTACAAAGTAAAAAAAAAACCCATTAACAATGGTTCACAGTACTAATCACTAATGTGAACATTCACACAACAAAGACATATACTACTTACTGTTGTTTGAAGATTGACCTGCTCCTGAAGAGGCTGGCAGCTGAGCTGGGGTTGTGTTGGTGGAAGCAGAATGGAGACCAGAACTTCTGATTACAGAAGCGCATTCAGATTTTTATCTTGATACCGCTTCTTGCAGTTTCCCTTGACTTAAGAATCCCAGTTTTTTGAATCTGGGATCCAATATCGTGGGTATGGTCATCACACTTATTGATTCTAAATGTACCGCACGTTCCCTGACCCTCCGTACATTTCGAATGTCGTTGAAGCTACTGATGTCATCAAAAGATTTCCTCACAATCACAATAAGGTTTAGTGCATATCGCATGCCTAACATTCAGTGATCTTACACATGCTATCATGTTGGCTGCAGCATCAGTTACCAGGCACTTCACTTCATCCTTTATGCCCCACTCCTCCATGAGCTTGATATGTCCAGTAGCCAAGTTCTCAGCAGAATGGCTCTTAGGGAAATGCTCTACATCTATTAAATAGTGCAGAGCTTGTCATTGTCATCTATAAAAGGGCAAGTTACTGCTAGGTAGGCATCCATGTTTAGGGATGTCCACATGTCCGAGGTAAGGCTTATAGCCGCAACTTTCTGCAAGTGCTCTCTGGCCTTCTCCTTAGCCTCCTTGTGTTTATGATCAACCATGACCTTCAAAGCCTGTGGATAAAAATAAATGCAGCTACTCTTACTTTTAACTTGTTAAAGGTGCATTGCGCAACATTTCATGTTAAAAATACCTGTTTTTCTAACCCATACATGCTTAAACAATTGCCTGATGGGCTGAATGAACTCTTCTCTGATCACTGCGATTGCCTCTATAATCCTGTACAGTAAAATAAATAAGAGGGATTCGGGATGGAATTTGAGACTGGGCGTGACGTCATGCGCAATCAGTTGCAGTGTTGCAGTTTCGCTTGTCGCCAGAGGGGGCATAGTTCTGCAAAAACTCAGAGACTTGCGCAATGCACCTTTAAATAATGATGAACCACTTTATTAATCACATACCTTTCGAGTTGGGATAACATAAGTGGGATCCAACACATGCAGGAGCTCCCTAAACCCATCATCATCCACAATGGAAAAGGGTTGGGAGTCTGTGATGACCATGTTAACCAGGGCCTCATTCACCATTTCTTTTTTGGAAATCTATAATAAAATAAAATGCAGGTGTATTGTAGGAGCCTAAAATATGATTTAAATATATATATTTTTAATTATTATCATCAATTACTTTGACTACTGTGTGGATTGTTAGTAGTTTGTGCGTGCTCATGCAGTGCTCGATAATGCCTGAGCATGGAGGAGGTGTTATTGCTGTATGTCAGCTCCTTTAGGCACAGCAACATTTCACCTTGAAACATAAATTAATAGACATGAAATATAATACAACCATATAGTGAGGATTATTTTAATATCAAGACAGAAAAAAATAAATAATATTAATAATACACATATCTTATTGTGAGCAACCATTTAAAAATACTCCCAGACAGGGGAGGATCTCCTCTTTCTTGCTGGCTCCATTACAAGGAAAAAGTCACAATAAGCAAACAAATCCAGAAGGGCAATCCAAATCAAAAAGCAGTCCAGTCCAGATCCAAAAATCCAAAGCAATCCAAATAATCTCATCTAATTAATATAATACTATAAGTAATCTAACCTGATATAATGTAATAATATACAGTCCTAACACATATATGACACAATAACGACGATGACACAACTCTCTAACTCTGACTCTCTGACTCTACAACTGCTTCTACTACTCCTGCAACACCCACAAAGCGAGGCCTCGTTTGTTATTAGTCACGTGATTTCCACATTAACAACACAAGCCTTGAATCGCGGCTTCATCTGGGATAAGTGATTCATTTTTTCTCGACACAAGCTCCGACGCCTCGATTCAAATGTCACACCACTACACTTCCCCTTCCTTGTCTGGTCTCCTCCATATGTGACCTCACAGACTCCTACCTAACACTTACCTGTTGCTGCCTACCTGGAAGATTCCTTGTCAGTGCTTTATCTCCGATCATCCGCTTCCTGTCCTCCGTCATCCGTCTTCTGTCTCCAGCATCTGCCTGCTGTATCCACATTCATCTACAAACAAGAGATCAAGATTATCATCCAGTTCAGATTCTTCAATATATACTCACCAGTCATCTCTGCTGATCCACTCAGTGCCTCTGTTCAATAAAACGTACTCGGTTACTAACGTAACCTCGGTTCTCTCTAGAAGAGGGAACGAGTACTGCGTTTTTACTAAAACGCTACGGGAAAAGTCTCTTTTCACGAAACACTGAAGCAAAAAATTATCCTTTAATTTTCATATATGTAAAACGCGTTGCAGCAGCAGTCAGCTATGGCGAGACGGCTTGCTCGCTCATTGGCTGCTCTGCGGCAACTGCATAAGCCTATCGAGCGAGGCCTGGGGTGACGTCAGGCCAATGAGGGCGCTTCGCGCCCTCCTCGCCACTTCCCGCCGAGACGGGCGTGGCTTACCTCTACAAAAGGAGCTCGAGAAGGCTGATTCACTTGATTTTGATCGCCGAAGCGAACCAGAGTGAACCATACGCACAGCAGAGAACGCAGTACTCGTTCCCTCTTCTAGAGAGAACCGAGGTTACGTTAGTAACCGAGTACGTTCTCTTACGAGAGTTCTCTCGTACTGCGTTTTTACTAAAACGCTACGGGAACCCCTTGTAAAACGCTGTGCGTGCTGGGATAAAAACACCGATCACCGGAAGCTATTTCAGGCATACAGTGCATAATCACCAGATAGACTCACACAGAGTCAGGGAATAAGGGAGGGGAGCCTTAATTCCCTATACTGTAGCGTCCGCAGGCTTAACGCGACCTCACAGGGAGAGTCTAAAGACAAGAGGGGATTCCCTCCGTCCTTATATAGACATGTCCACAGACGCGAATATGACATCACATAGACAGGGTAGGGAGCCTGAACTAATGTGGGAAATGTGGGTCTTACACAGTTCTGCCCAAGATAGTCGGTAGCGCATTGCGCCTGCGATTTCAGAGGTCTAGCTAGACAGCTGAATCGACTACACCGACAAAAGCTTAGCCTGTAAGGCGGGAACCTCTAGGTTATAAAACCTGATAAATGTAGACGGAGAGGCCCAGCCTGCCGCCGTACATATATCCTGTAGGGAAATCCCGCTAGACCAAGCCCACGAGGAGGCAACGCCTCTCGTAGAGTGCGCTCTAACTCCCAACGGGCATTGAATGCCCTTGATAGTATAAGCCAGCGCTATGGCGTCAACTATCCATCTGGATAGACTTTGTTTCGAAACAGCCATTCCTTTGGAACGTCCGCTGAACGAGACAAAGAGCTGCTCTGTCTGTCTGAAGACAGCAGAGCGGGACATATAAGCTCTTAAAGCCCTAACAGGGCAAAGAAAACTCGAGTCCCCCTCCTCACTCGATGCCGGCAGGGCAGACAGGGAAATAACCTGAGCCCGAAAAGGCGTGTTGAGGGATTTCGGCACATAGCCGTGCTTAGGTTTGAGTATGACTTTAGAGTCATTAGGACCAAACTCCAAGCATGCCGGGCTCACGGAGAGCGCGTGCAGATCGCCTATGCGCTTCACTGAAGCGAGAGCCATCAAAAACACTGTTTTGAAAGACAAATGTTTGAGGCTAATAGACTGGATAGGCTCGAAAGGGGCACCTTTCATGGCCGCCAAGACCGTAGAAAGGTCCCACATAGGGACTGAAGGAGGTCTGGGTGGATTCAGTCTCCTAGCTCCCCTGAGGAAGCGGATGACTAAATCGTTCCTTCCCAGTGACTGACCCAGCGTTGAACCGGAGAACGCTGAAATAGCCGCCACATATACTTTGAGCGTGGAAGGGGATCTGCCCTTATCCAACAGCTCTTGTAGGAAGGAGAGAACCTCCGTTACCTCACATTCGAGGGGTGATAGGCTCCGAGCTGTACACCAGCCGGAGAAAACCGACCACTTCGAAGCATAAAGCCGCCGAGTCGACGGTGCTCTAGCCTGAGTGATGGTATTCATGACTCCCTCTGCGAGACCAACGGATATCCGTTGAGCGCCCACACATGAAGGGACCACAGCTCCGGGTGTGGGTGCCAAATCGAGCCCCCGGCCTGCGAGAGGAGATCTCTCCTCAACGGCACTGGCCATGGAGCGATGTCTGCTAACTGCATCAGGACTGGGAACCATGCTTGGTTCTTCCAGAACGGTGCTACAAGCAGCACTGGGCATTTTGTTTCCCTGACCCGTTCCAACACCTGTGGCAGGAGGGAGACGGGGGGAAAAACGTATAGCGGGCAGCGCGGCCACCTTCGGGACAGCGCGCTATCGCTCTTTGAAAAGAACGCAGGGCAGTAGGCGTTTTCGTGGGACGCGAATAGGTCCACCTCCGCTCTGCCGAATCTCTCCCACAACAGCCGGACTGTTTGTGGGTGTAGAGACCACTCGCCCGGGGGAACGTTGTTCCTGGACAGTCTGTCTGGGCCCACATTCTGAAGCCCAGGTACATGCACTGCTCTCAGCGAGCGTAAGTTGTGCTGAGCCCATATTAGGAGGCGTTTCGCCAACCTGTACAGGGATGTGGATTTCAGACCGCCCTGGCGATTTATGTAGGACACCACAGCCATGATGTCCGAACGGACTATGACGTGTTGGTCCTTGATGTGGGGACAAAAACGCGTCAGCGCGTTGTGCACTGTCAGCATTTCTAAGTTTTTGTGTTGGAGCTTTTCTCGTTCCGACCACAGGCCGAAGAACGGTCTGCCCGCGAGCAGCGCTCCCCATCCCGAGGTGGATGCGTCTGTCGACACCATCCTCACTCCCGAGGAAGTCCCCAGGCTTACACCTGATCGGTACCAGTCGTCCGCCATCCAAGGCACCAGGGCTGTAACACAGTTCTGATCGACCTTGAGGCATAATCGACCGGACACCCGCGCTTTCAACCAGAACTGCAGCGGGCGCATGCGGAGCAAGCCCAGCCGGAGAACTGACGATGCTGAGGCCATAAGACCCAGCATCCTTTGAAACTTCCTGAGCGGGGTGAAAGCGCCGCGGCGGAAAGACTTCGCCGCGCGCTGAATGTGCAGCACGCGCTGTGGCAACAGCCGCGCTGTCATAGACTGCGAGTCCAGAACGATACCCAGAAACGAAATCGTTTGACTGGGGTTCAGTGAACTCTTCGCCCAATTGACCGTGATACCAAGATTCTCGAGGTGATCGAGTAAAATGGTTCTGTGCTCCACGAGCTGAGATCGTGATTGGGCTAGGATCAACCAGTCATCCAAATAGTTCAGCACTCGCATGCCTCTGAGTCTGAGAGGAGCGAGCGCTGCGTCCATGCATTTCGTAAATGTACGAGGTGCCAGGGACAAACCGAACGGCAGGACTGTATACTGGTATGTCTGACCCTCGAAGGCGAATCTCAAGTATCGCCTGTGATGTGACGCTATCTGTATTTGAAAATACGCGTCCTTCAGATCTATTGACATAAACCAGTCTCCTCGGCAAACATGCGCGAGGATTTTCCTGGTCGTGAGCATTTTGAAACTGCGTTTCACTAATGCTTTGTTCAGCCGTCTTAGATCCAGTATGGGTCTGATACCATCGTCCTTTTTGGGGACTAGAAAGTATCTGTTGTATAGCCCCCCTTCGCTTTGAGCTTGGGGCACACGCTCTATCGCCCCTTTGCTTATCAGTTTTGATATTTCGGCGCGAAGTAGGTGTGCTACTTCTGAAACCACCGTAGTTGGACGCGCGCTGTGAAGCGGGGAGGGCGTCGACAAAACTGTAGCGAGAAGCCTCTCTTTATAATGCCTAGCACCCAGTCCGAAACCCCTGGAAGCGCTGCCCATGCTTCTGCATGGTTGGCTAAGGGCTGGATGCGAAGCGCGCTCTGTTCGCCGTGCGACAGAGGCGCTTCGGGGCGCAATAACGTAGGCGTTATGCCTGTGGCATTCGAGGCGGGGGGCGCGCTTATTACAGCAGGCAAAGCGCTCGTCCTCGACCTTACTACAGCGCTTGACTGAGTGAGGGAGGGCTGAGCGGGTCCCGCGGGACTCATGTCTGCGAGTAAATGTGGGCGGGAAGCGGGCACATTCACTGCTTTGGGCGCGCTGTCTGACTGAGCAGAGCGAGCGCGCACAGGTCTCGTTTTTACAGAGAGCCTGTGGTCTGTGAGACATAGTGTTTGTGCGGGCACTTTCACTATGTTGGAAGCGCAATCGACCAGAGTCGATTTTATGTGCGCGAGCCCTAAGTGTAGGGCTGTGCTTGTGTGTAGAGATGGGCACTGAGGAGTGGGCATCGACACTACACTTATAGCACCATCAGCCGTGGCCGGGACACCAGAAAATACCGTGAGTAAGTGTGGGCTTCGGTAGAAGTCCGGCCATGTACCACGTGCTCGTGGGCTGCAAAAAACACGTCTGCAGTTGCCTCTCGGGAAACAAACAGAGTGATTGCATTCGGCGGCATAATATTTTCTGTCGGCAGGCCTGGGGTTCGAACCTCGGATCCCCCGCGCGCAAGTCTAAGAATCTACCACTGGACCACAGTGAAGATACAAAGTTATAGTCAGCGCGAGTATTATCCACACTGGCGTTTGCTTGCAGGCATGTACCACGTGCTCGTGGGCAGCAAAAAACACGTCTGCAGTTGCCTCTCGGGGAACAGACAGAGTGATTTGCATTTTCAGACGCCTGCAAAATGCCAGAATGTGAGAAGAGTGGATATCGCCCAGTTTCAGCGGGGCTGAAAACACTCCATTCTCCTTTCGCCAGTGACGCACGGGAACCGTAGAAACGGTGTTCGGTTGCAGGCAAGCGGGTACTACGCGCTCGCTGGCTGCAAAATGCATCTCTGCAGTCGCCTTCAGGGGACTGACAGAGCAAAGCATTGGCGGCATAAATATATATGCCGCTAGACCGGGATACGAACCCCGGTCCCCCGTGTGGAAAACGTATAATTCCACCACTGAGCCACAGGGGGATACAGGCTTTTGAAAGCGGCGTCAACATGTATTCTTCGGCGTTTGCTGGCAGGCAAGCGTGTAACAGACTCACTTGCTGCAATAATATTTCCAGTTGCCGAACAGGGAACTGAGAAATGTGAGAGAAAAGAGGTCAGACCGACCAACGGTGGGACTAAGAACACTCTTTTCTCCTTCGCCGGTGAATGACGCGTGCAGAGGCAGGGTAGCTTTTCTTGTAACGTAAAGAAAAACTAATCCCGCCATCCGCTTCCAGGAAGGGCAGCCTCGGAAAGGGTGCCCGGCGAGTCCTCAGAGTCACCGTAGGCAATTGGCTCGGAGTGAAGGCGTTTCGCCGTCAGCGAGCGCGAGCGCTGCATGAGAAGGCATCTTGAAAAAGACGCAGCTCTTTTAGGGGTGCGTGTTGCAAAGCGAACACACACACACACACATACACAAGAACAAAGAATGTAAAGGATATGGCGTCGGAAAGCGCAGCAGGTACGGCGGTAGAAGGCGGCGTTGGCCAGCGGCTTCAAGGGCTCGTCCCGCTGAAGTGCTTGCATCAGACGACGCGTGCTTCCTCGTGATCCAGCGATGCGTGCGCTTCGCTGAAGAGATTAAAATCAAGTGAATCAGCCTTCTCGAGCTCCTTTTATAGAGGTAAGCCACGCCCATCTCGGCGGGAAGTGGCGAGGAGGGCGCGAAGCGCCCTCATTGGCCTGACGTCACCCCAGGCCTCGCTCGATAGGCTTATGCAGTTGCCGCAGAGCAGCCAATGAGCGAGCAAGCCGTCTCGCCATAGCTGACTGCTGCTGCAACGCGTTTTACATATATGAAAATTAAAGGATAATTTTTTGCTTCAGTGTTTCGTGAAAAGAGACTTTTCCCGTAGCGTTTTAGTAAAAACGCAGTACGAGAGAACTCTCGTAAGAGAACTCTGTTTCTGAACTACTCCCCTGTCTGCTCCTCTCTATACCGGGACAGAGTGAAGCTGGTGCTGTCTGTGACAGGGTATTCATGAGTTTTGGAGGGCTCTTATTTTGGAAAACAACATCAGAATGTCCTGAAAAGGTGCAGTTGACTCTGTGAGAAGGTGTACTCTCCACCTGAGTTGAAAATGATCTGTGGAAACTAGGATTAAAAAAAATATATATATGTATGAATGGAAAGAGACAACAGCATATTTATGAATTTTGGAATAGACAGATAAAAAATAATTGGATGGATGGATGGATGGATGGATGGATAGATAGATTTTAACGTCATGCTGGAAACTGCTAAAATAAAGAAGTGAGACTAACAGTAATTCTCTCGTGTGCAAAAGTAGCCAATAAACTGTTCAGATCAGATGTGTGAGACAGTGTGATTCACAGTATATGCACTTCTCACACGTTTCACACACACGTAAAGCAACACTTTAGTGTCACTATAGCAACTCTAGCAGAATTTAAACACTCATTTGATCAGATGACAGGAAGTTACCAACCAGAGGAGATGCTGATGTTTAAAGGAAGAGCTGTAACTATATATAATGAAGAGAAAGAGCTGTAACTATATATAATGAAGAGAAAGACTGACAGAAACAGAAAATGTCTGATAAGTGTGATCTGTGTCTGCTGGGACTGATCATTCTCTCTTCACTTCTCACAGGTAAAGAAATCTGTATTTTCTCTAAACACATTGTAGGATTGAAAATAATCCAAGATATTTGAAATGAACAAAGACGTTTGCTTTACTGTTTTCCATCCCCTCTTTCTACCACAATGACCATTTGTAGTTCCTAAAGGCACAGAGGGGCTGATAGTGATCACTGTAGGCCAGTGGTTCTCAATTCCAGTCCTCGTGACCCACTGCTCTGCACATTTTGTATGTCTCTCTTATCTGACACACTCAGTTCAGTTCATGGAGTCTCTCCTAATGAGCTGATGATCTGGTTCAGGTGTGTTAAATAAGGGAGACATACAAAATGTGCAGAGCAGTGGGGTCACGAGGACTGGAATTGAGAACCACTGCTGTAGGCCAAGATGTTTTGGGGGAGAGAGAGAGAGAGGTGTTGTTTATTGTAAGTGTTTGTTGCCTTTTTGGACTTGTTGCCTTCCATCTGCACTGTCTCTTCCTCTGTCTCCTCCTCTAATGGGCCTACCCTTTTCGCCACCTTCTCTGGTCCAGCATCCTCTAACCTGGCCTTTTTAGGGGGTTTTAGTCACATGGTCAGGGAAAGGATACAAGAAGATTGTAACTGTTGTTCTGTCTCTTTTATTGTCTGGGTCCCTTTCTTGGGGCTCTCTCTCTTTTGGCTCGTTTCCACTGAGCGGTACGGTACGGTACGGTACGGAACGGTATGCATTTATTTGCGTTTCCACTATCAAAAGTTGTGAATGGTACCAAAATGCCGAACCGTACCGTACCACTTTTTAGGTACCCTTCCATTGGGGTACCTAGCACAGTGGTACGGTACTAAAAGGTGGAGCTAGACTCACTGCAGGACGTTGATTGGTTGACAGGGAATCGTCACTTGCGCGTGCTACAAGGGGAATGACAACATAAGAAGCGCCATTTTTTAATATACAGTTTAATATAATACTACCGTTACTGTATCACGAAATGTAATTTTAAGAGTTTTTCAGGCGAGAATGTAGTTGTTTAAAGCTCAAATCTGTGGTTTATTTATAAAGATGATTTTTTTTTCCCCGGTTGTGAGATCCATGCGTTCAGCGGGCGCTCGGCGCTCATGTTTCCCGGCTGGATGAGCCTTTCCTCGGCTAACGTTAGTTCTTCTGACGTTCGCTGCTAACGGTAGTGGTTAAACATGAGATATAATTCGTCTTGTGTAGACCTAACGGGCGATCTTTGGTCTCGTGAATATATAATTCATTCCCTGTCAATCGTTTTGGCTGAGGGCTAAGTTTAGTTTCATATTAACGTTATAGGCTATTTGTATTTAACTTTACTGTTGTAATGTTAGACTAGAGCGCTGCATTTGGATATTTGACTGAATTGTTTGCTTTATGTCTTATTGTATAGCTTCTTGTACCTTTTACTTAAACTTTTATATTGGCTATTATTGATAAAACTGAAATTTTACAAAAAGAAATATGGTTTCTTGTCATTTTTTTATTACAAGATTATCACTGATGTTTATTGCAACATTTGTACAAATGCATATATTGCCTGAAATATGTTTAATTATTTTTTTTTATTTAAACGAAAAGAGGTAACGTTAGAGTTGTTTTAAATTTCGTTTTGTTATAAATAGAATAGCGAATAACGTGCAGTGAATAATCAATATGCGTTGCGCATGAACCACAGTCTGAAATGCATTAATACCGTACGTGATGACCCTTAACTCATGGAGTTAGAAGGCTTGCTTGGGTACAGAATGGGGTAGAATTGGGAATTAAAGTGATTGATTTTTACAAGCGTAAACACTTTCATGTCGTAAAACACCACCAGTAGTTTGAAAGGGGGGGTGAAATGCTCATTTTCACTCAATCTCCTGTTAATCTTGAGTACCTATAGAGTAATATTGCATCCTTCATATCTCCAAAAAGTCTTTTGTTTTATTATATTTTTAATTGAAAGATTGGCTGTACCGAGTCTTTCCGGAAAAAAACGAGCGGCTGGGGGCGGGCCGTGTGGGCGAAGCTTAGCTGTGCTAACGCGCCGAGCTAACAACACACAGAGACATTTGTTCAACAGTTTTACTCACCGTTCCAACGCACGACCGCGAACCTTTATCATTGTGACTGCTCGATCCTTAAGCATTAGACGATCTGGGCTTTGTTTATAAAACAATCATCGTCGAAATGCAGGGAACAATTGTCTTACACAACTCCGTTTATGCTCAGGAAAACAAACTCCATCCACGGGTGCCTTAACGCCGGGTTCTTTGGGAATCTGTGCAGGGTTGTCTTGCCCTGGCAACCAAAAACACACTTCTTTGGTGACACTGACTTCCCAAAAGCCGGGCAGGGCGCTTTGATGGCGAACTGCTTTCACTCTCTTGCTCTGTTTTACGAGTGCGCGCGCGCCCGCGATCTTACCGGAGAAGTGCCCTTAGGACCCATATAAGGAAATTCCGCCCTCTCTTACGTAAGACAGAGCCATACTCGAAAAAAACTTTCCGAAACTTGTGACAAACCGGAAGGACAATTTTTGGAACAAAAATACTCCTTCAAACGTACAACTTAACTTTTGAAACTTTGACCATGTTTAGCATGGGAATCCAACTCTTTAACAGTGTAAAAAACTCAGTATGCATGAAACAGTAATTCACCCCCCCTTTGAATTAAGAACGTACTTTTGAAGTTACTTGATGAAAGCTTGTTTAGCATTCCTGACGGTTTGCTAGATGGGAATGGAGAAATATGATATGCAAAACTAAACTGAAAGGGATAGTTCACCCAAAAATGAAAATTATCCCATGATTTACTCACCCTGAAGCCATCCTAGGTGTATATGACATTCTTCTTTCAGACAAACACAATCAGAGTTATATTAAAAAATGTCCTTGCTCTTCCAAGCTTGATAATGGCAGTGAATGGCCGTTTGTTTGCATCTATCCATCATTAAAGTGCTCAACGCGTCTCCGGGGGTTAATAAAGGCCTTCTGAAGTGAAGCGATGCGTTTGTGTAAGAAAAATATCAATATTTAAAACCTTATTGACTAAAATAACTAGTTTCCGAGTTCTAAGTGTACAAAAGAGTAACACTTTAACTTGACGCACAACATAATGATGGCAATTGACGCCTCTCGCGGTTCAAACAAACAGGGCTGGGCAACCGCGTTCTTCATTAAGTTGTGTGTGAATAGTCCCTGAACATCGAGGGCCTGGTTACCGGGCCCATACAGGACTTTGCAGGGTGGCTGGAGTTTGCCATGAATGGCTGCTGAAAAGCTTTCTGGGATTGCAGTAACTGATGCGCCAGTGTCCAGCTTGAACTCAGTATTTTGACCATTATATCTGACTAGTTCAATCCACTCACTCTTTGAACTCACCTCTCCCAGGAAAGCAAAGTCTTTCATGCTCCGCTCTTCTCGATCCTGAATGATGCCATTAACCGTTCCAGCTGACCAACACTGCTTTGCAAAATGTCCCTTTTTCTGGCATTTACGGCATTCCCCTTCACGTGCAGGACACTCTCTCCAATTGTGTCTCTTTATATTTCCGCATTATATTCCCACACCCAGCCGATCTACTGTCTTTATCCACTTTACTAGGCCTCTTTTGTTTTGGCCAGTTCACTTTCTTTTTTGACTGTTTTGGTTTTGAACTTAAAGCTGCCGTCTGCAAGATTTTTTGATCATATTCACTGAAACCGACACTATGCTCCGACAGAAAAACATAAATCAGACGGTTTTAGAAAAAAACTCGCCTTCTACCTCCACCTGGAGCCTGTTATTTGTTCAACCGCTCCCAGTTCTTCTGGTCCAATCAGCGCAGGGCTGTGTGAGATCTGACTGTCAATCACAGTTCGTGCACATGCCACAGATCCCCCCCTCCCCCTTTGCGCACATTACAATATCACATGCACACGCCTGAAGTTCGCAGGTGTGTTGGATTGTACGAAGCATGATGGGGGAGAGAAAATCTACTAACAAGCTTCCAATTCCTTGGTTAACAACCAGAGCTAGGAGGTCCAAAACAACCAAGGAAAAGAAAATGATGCTTCGATGCTGAAGAGACGGATACGTTCACAGAAAATCTGGTGCACACACACTGACAAGCACAAACTCGATGGGAGGGTGCTCTGTGGTAGTGGAGGAGGGGCATGAGCAGGGCCTGAAAACACCCGACCACACGCCAAATGCGGGTGAATTCTGCATTTGGCGGGTAACACTGTCAATCTACCTGCCACATTGGCAGGCAGCCAATGAGAATCGACCCTTCGCTGGGAGTTTGATTGACAGGCGATCTGGCCAATCATAATACGCCGAATACGCCTTTTTTTTGTCCGACAAAGCAGTCAGGAGAGTTCAACGTTGGAGGATTTGAACTTGAAAAAGTGTACTGAGTAAGCCTACTGACATCTTTCCGCAGTTAAAACTACATTCCTTCTTATGTTCATTCATGTTTATTTGATGCTATAAATTCACTAGAAGGAAGAGATGATCGGTTCACGAGCAGCTTTAACTTGAGGCACCACAGCGATCTGTCAAGACACATTACAGAGCCACAAAACGGTGTTGTCTAAATTTCTTTAAAAATGACCAAATTATAACGTTGAGACTGTCTTGTCTGTCAGCATGTTGTCAGTGTGCTCTCTGCTGCGCGATGTGTTTTTCATTGCGTGTAACTAAACATAGCAACAGTAACTAAAGGGGCGAAGGTTTTTTTTTTTGTGTGTTTTTTTTTTTGCAACTGTTGTTCTTTGACATTCAAACGAAGTTGTATGTTTCGTTGGATTTTAGCTAAAAATGTGGCGGCACATTACTGGAGTAAAGAAAGCATCTGAGAAAGCAGCGCAGTTTGAGTGTTTCGGAAGGTATGTGATCGGAGAGAAAGATGCGTCTTCTCTGACTACGTTTGAATGTGTGAGTTGTATTAAACTGTTGGTGAGATGAGATGAGATAATGCAACGCTGACATAGGCTACAGTACAATGACAGTTACACAGATGTTGTGTCCAAATATCTGGTAGCCTACCTGGTAACTTTACCAGTAATAACAATATTAATTTAGTTCTGCTTAACGGTTCCTGGACGCTGTAACTAACAGCTGCCCAGCCATCAACACAGCCGCGTGTGATTTGTTTACATACGAGCTGCACTAGGTCTATATCTTTATTCTAAGAGTTATTATTACTTGTATGGATCTCGTTAATAACTTGACAGCACTTAAATGTGTATTCGTACAAGTTGAAGAACAAATGTTTGTGCAATTCTTTTTTTTCACCTTTTATGAGGCAAAAAAAAAAAAAAAAGTCTGGTAAAAAGTAACAGTGGCGGGTGGTCAAAAAAGTTAACTTCAGGCCCTGGGCATGAGAGTTGTAACCATTACAAATTTTGGCTAAGTTTTGCCAGACTTGCCAACTGCAGCTTTAAAGCATGAACGTCCCCTGCTATTTGGACCTCACATGAACTCCACCCAGGATAGGCTGCTGTCTCTTCACGGCCTCACTTTGCCTCACTTTAATCACGGCTTTTTCCAGTGTGAGCTCAGGATCAAGTTGCAAACTTTCAGACAGTCTTGCATCTTGAATACTTACAAGTTTGTCCCTTATCAGTTCGTCTCAAAGCTACAAACTCACAATGTTGTGTGAGAGCATGTACAGCAGTGATGAAAGCTTCGATACGCTCTCCTGCCTCTTGATTACGTCTGTTAAAACGTTAAAAAATCACATGATGTTTGCTTACACAATGCCGTGTGAACGCCGTTTCCACTGTCTCATATGACTTTTTCTCCTTCTCAGACAGGGGTAGAACATTCAGGATATCTTCAGCTTCGTCACCGATGGTATACATAAACGTATTAACCTGATATTCTCGTGACTGCTTGTCTAGGCCTGACGCAATTCTATAACACTCAAAGCGCCGCATCCATTTGAGCCATTCACTAATATGGCTGAAATCAAACTTGCCTGATGGGGGCATCAGCGACGGCATCAGATGCCACATACTTGCTGCTTCATCATCCATTGTCACCTCCTTTTATTTTTCCTGCTGTATCTCACCAGCTCACCTGTCCTCTTTTCTCCGTCTCGCTCACTCGCGGCTTCTCCGATCTCCGCTTTAATCTTCGTTTCTGTCCGCACACACACTCTCTCCCGAGTATTTATGGTGGCATCGCAACTAACAGTTAACTGTTTTTTCCTAAACTTCTGACACCATGTTATGTGAGCGGAAAGCATGAGAAGGAGACAGCGATTAACATATAACAAGCTTTACTTCATGTCTGTTCACCATTTAAATGTGTCCGGGTAACACCAGAGCTTAAACAATTATTTCCTTTTCTAAACACTCCTGAGTTATTGGAGTCTCGACCGTAACACAGAGATGATCATCTTCCCGCAGTGAGAACATCACTGAACCACAAACTCTACCTCAGTGTGCTTAATGCCCAAACACGCCAGGCAACGATCGTGACCATCAGCCGGCGCCAGGAAACGACCGCATCCAGAAACACACGGGTGGAACGACATCTTGAAAAAGACGCAGTGTCACACGTGTATAACGCTCTTTCAGGGAACTGAATCTCTCTTTATAGTGCTGAAGCGCACAGGGGAAATGGCAGCAGCACTCACTCTTTCAAGCTGAATAAACAGCAGAATCTCTCAGGCCAGATCCCAATTCATCGGTACGTTCTGATGTGACGTCGAACTTTACAGTCTGAAAGGAAACTCATTCTTCAGCGGATGCTCTCATGTGAAGTGTCACTGTATACAGCAAACTGAAGATGCTCTGTAAACTTCACCTCTATTGAAGACAATAGTGTCATTATCCAGCTCAAATCAATTCAGTTATTCTGTGTTCTCATATAAAAGGGTCAAGTACAGTTATTATAGTATTTTCAGAATATTAATTAACTGAGCAAGCCGAATGTGACAGTGGCAAGAAACCAAAACTCATATTTTTTTTTACAGTTTTGGACATTATTCAAGTGATTTACTACAGTAAATACATATATGAAGAGTTTAGATGCAAAAGCCTCTAAGTGCCATCTGAAATTTTCTTCCAGAATGATAATTGTTATCAGCCTCAGTAATTTCACTTAAATGGCAATGAAGATTACCTAATAATTGTCATTTAAGAGAAATTACTGAACTTAAATAAACGAGGTTGATAACAATCATCATTCTAGAAGAAAATTTCCGATGGCACTTAGAGGCTTTTGCATCTGAACTCTTCATATATTTGCGAATATACCGTATAACTGTTGAGCTAAGTGAACCTGAAGGTAGTGACGGTGAGATGAAGCTTCAGCCTGATGTGTGTAAAAGATGATTTCTCAAGGTTTCGAATGCATACAGCGACACCTGCTGGTCAATGCAAATATTGTGCAGAACAAAAATCCTCAGGAGTCTTGACAGCATCAAGATGTGTTACATGGTTCATGATATATTAACATAAACACACATAAACACATGTATAAATAAATAAATTAACAAATGAGTTCTTTGAGTTTTGTTAAAAGAGGGTGAAAGTGATTAATATGGACTGGACAGAGAAAATAGGAAGAGGAAGTTTAAAAACAATATTTCTTCCACTGTCTTCAGGCCGAGTCCAAACCCTTCTCGAGGCACTGCAATCAAACAAGGCTTCGAATGTCCCTTCCCGAAAACAACATAAGCCTGGATACGGAGATCCGACTGGAAGATCCTGGTGTTCTCGACTCAAGCTTCAAGGCCTCGGTATCAGGCGCAAAAGCACTAGCTCAAGGAACATACAAAATAAACATAATCCATGTCGTGAGCCCTTTAATTGTGACACACTGAGCATATTTTACAAATCATTTGCTATAGTTAGTTTGCCATGTTTTCCTGACTTAAAGAAACACAAGGTAAAATGAAGCAACATAGCATTAAAAAAAAAACATTCCTTCAATGTCTGGCAAATGCAGGAAACATTAATTACGGTGTTTATGTGATGTTGGTAATCATTTTGTCCTTTTCTTATTTTTCACTCTCCATGAAGAACAAAATTGTCTGCAAGGTATAGTTGCTTTTGGCACAAATAATGCAGTTCCCCAAGGTTGGTGGTTATGAATGCCAAAGCATCTGACAACATTAGATGCTTGTTTGTGATGATTTCATCATCATCAATAAGCTGAAAACAGCTGATCTTACTTATTATTGGCTTTCTCTGCCACAACAAATGTGCTTTACAAACACACAGTTAAAGCAGTAAAATTAAAGTAAAAGGACTGGGGACCAAGAGCCCAACTAAAGCAAACACTGATCACCACAATGGTGACACTTCAAATTAAACAAATATCAACATCTAAACCTCTTTTAATTCTCACTAAGATCATCTGACAGCAATAGTCAAAGTAATTATGTCTAAATGAGACCATAAATGATGTTGAAATATGTCCACAATGGCCACATATGAACTAGTATTTAAACTTGTACGAAGGTTCGATGAACGTCTATATCGGACGTCCAGAACACGTCAAAAAAAGACGTCATAAAAACTTTCATTCTGGCTCCTCAGTGGACGTCTTTTCAACGTCCGACTTTTGTGACAAAGACGTTGAAAAGACGTCTTTTGGACATCATTTTGCTTAGTGGGATACAACACATCCACTAAAGACGACACCGGACACTGACTGAACCAGAACTGAACACAAATACAGGTGATGATGATGATGGTGATTGATGAGTGTAAAGCTGAAAATCATTAGTGCCCATGACAACAAAAGAGTGATTAAGGCAGACGATGATGAAACACAACGAGTCCAAACAAACCTGACTGTGACCGACACAAAAGACAACCATTACTGTGGACAGCAAGTTCGGTCCGACTACGGCATGATTGGTGTCATTGTTCTCGGTGTGACTCAAGAAATCTGTCAAGACCCGTTTCATTACAAAAGGAAAAAATAAAAGATTATCTTTTTTTTTTAATTCATTATATTTTTACAAGGAAGAAATATCTTGAGTATCTTCAGAGCATGGTGCCAATGACACATACTGACTCTCAAAATGACACACCAAGGTATTCATAAAATATAGCCAACACTGACTGGAAAAACGTTGCAAAACACAAAATATGTACCAATATGTACATATTACTGCAGTTTCTAAAAGAAATGAAGACTAGAGGCAGTAAACAGCAAGCACTTTTAATCGATTTCACACATATTTATGATAACTTATTGAGCTTGCTCAGTAGCTCAGCTGGAAGACCTTGGGTTTGAATCCTGTGAAAGACGAGTCATAAGAGTGAAGCAGAACATTATAATCCATGTGTAGAAACTCTTCCTGAAGACATTTAATATCTGCTTTACAGACGCTCATGAAGTGTGTGCAAATACTTTGTTTCACCAAACTGGAGCTGACGTTAATCATTTCAAAATACCTTAAAAACTGTTTTAGAATTAATTTTCTACAATTTAGTCATGGATAGTGGAAACCTTTTCAGTAGCAAACTCATTTTATTACTAATAATGTCATTATTTTATTTCTAGATTTTAACTGCATGTGGGAAACTGCTAAAAGAAAGAAGTGAGACTAATTCTCTCATGTGCAAAAGTAGCCAATAAACTGTTCAGAGCAGATGTGTGAGACAGTGTGTTCACAGTATATGCACTTCTCACACGTTTCACACACACTTAAAGCAACACTTCTCTGTGGCGTCGTGTCACTAAACAGCAACTCTAGCAGGATTTAAACACTCATTTGATCAGATGAGAGGAAGTTAAAAACCACAGGAGGAGATGATGATGTTTAAAGGAAGAGCTGTTATATATAATGAAGAGAAAGACTGACAGAAACAGAAAATGGCTGATAAGTGTGATCTGTGTCTGCTGGGACTGATCATTCTCTCTTCACTTCTCACAGGTAAAGAAATCTGTATTTTCTCTAAAGACATTTAGTGGAATTAGTCTGGAAAGAGTTCATTTGAACATGCTCAGTTTATTCTTGCACACATTCACGTTGTGATCTCAGAGTTGTGTATTGATACACACAGATCATACTGTATTATTCCTGATACTGGACATAGTGTCACTCAAACATCTGATGATGAAGAATTATCTTCATATTAAGAGTGTGTCAGTGATTTGAACAGCTCTCTGATAAAGACTAATAGTTTATTCTGGAGAGTGTGTTGTTTGCTTTAAGTGAGGAAAAATACTATGATTGAATATTTCTGCTTTTTATGCTGGTATGTTTTATGTTTCATTATCATAATGATCACTGAGATATATACTGTGTTTCAGGAACCAGTGGAGTGGATGATCATGTGTTCATCAGTTCTGGTGGAAATGTGCGTCTGCCCTGTAATAAAACTCTTTCTGACTGCAAATCAATTACATGGACCTATAACAGACATTCAGTTGCACTGATTAAATTAGGGATAAAGAATAAAGAAACAGAGAGACATGAGAGACTGAGTCTAGAGTCTGACTGCTCTCTGAACATCAAGAACGTCACAGTAGAAGATTATGGATCTTACACCTGCCGACAATATGTGAAAAACGGACAGAATGACATACAAGGACCTGATGCACATGTTTATCTGCATGTTCTTCATGGTAAGTTTATGATTATGTGGTCAATTTAAAAAGGGCAGATTCTCCCTTTGAACTCAGATGATGATTGAAGAGTTTGTGATTTGTGTCTTGTGTTCAGTTTCAGTGTCTCCATCATCATCATCATCATCTTCATCCTCACAGACTGAGATCAGTCCAGGCCGCTCTGTGACTCTCTCCTGTCAGTTGTATTCATATACAGATGCTGGATACTCCTGTGATTATTGGGTCAGTTCTGGGGGATTTGAGCTGTTGTGGGTGAATCAGACTAGTGTTGATCTGAAGACAGACTCCAGATATCAGATATCATCATCATCAGATCAATATCGCTGTTTCATCATCACTCTGACTACAACACTCCTGAATGAAGATGACAACAGAGAGTGGAGATGTCGGCTTACTCTCAGAAATCAACTCGAGACCTCAGTCAGATACACTGTCAAGTATTCAGGTGAGAAAACAGTGTAAGAAGACCCTCATAATGTCAGTAACACTAAGGTCTATCAGTATCACTGAACCAGAACAAACTGAGGGAACAAAAGCTTCTTTGACTCTCACAGAAGAGTAACTCAAAGCATTGCTTCAAACTAATGAACTGCAGTGAAGTAACAGTCCAAAACGTGATGCTGGAAATAATAAAGGAATTGAAACTTGACAGCAAAAATATTAACTTTTTATGTAATGTGATGATCAAAGTTAAAATATGAATGTCATATTGTACAGTATTAATCATCTGAACTAACATTCATCTTCACAGCTCAAGCTGATTCAACGACAGCAGTGAATCCAGTCCACATCACACACTCTCAGGATCCCTCAACTATAAACACACACGTTTCTAAAGGTACATCATCACTGTCTTTCTCACATCAGTGCTTTTCATAGCATAATTCTAGAGTTATCTTCAGTGTTCACTCATCAACATATGACTGTCATATTCTACAGTATGATTGTCACATTGAGTTGTTGTTTTAGTTTCATTTCATGGACTTTTATGGTGTGTCCCAATTAGCATATTTATGCATATTCTATGACATGTTTAGTATAAACAGTGAGAGTAGTGTGTTCATATAACACTCCGGTTCTTTCACTCGATTCTCCCAGAAAGCATCACATGAAGACGATATGTTGAGCTCATCCATGCAGCGCATTCACTGTAGATCCATGAAAACACCAAACAGACATAAAATACTGCTCATACACTCACAAAATTATCAAAAAACACACATGTAAAAGTAAACAAAACAAATATACAAAAAAAGAGAGAAACACAAAATAAGACGTACACTCGTAATGCTCGGCAACAAGTTTAACATAATAAAACTTCAGTTATTCATCAACTGTGGGTGTCTTATGACCCCAATATGAAATAAACTGATTTAAATATATTTTAAAAATTATATATTTTTGACCTTAAAGAAAAATAGTTATTTCTGCCTACATTTTGTTTCGTCTGACCGGAGAAAGTTTGTCCTGCCATTCACCTCAACAGCTCAGATGAAACTGAAGAGTAAATGGCCGACTTCACTTCTTTTTTACTCTAAGGCTCAATTCACCTTCTTATTCTATGCCCTAAAAGTATGTACTCTTTTTGTAAAGAAAAAGTAGATACTTTTGAGTGTGTAGCAGAAGAGTAGACAAGCTTTGGGACAAACTATCACGTCATATCCCAGATAGCAACATTGTTTTGGCCCAGATCTGGCCCACATCTGGCACATGTGGAAAGATGATCTGGCCCTCATGCAGCATGGAACTAAACATAGATACTAAACCACTTCTGTAAACGAAATATTCAACAAAAGCGTTAAGAAAGTGTCAGCAACAGTTGTGTGTATTATTTGTGTAACTTTAGGGAATGAACTTGCTTGAAAGCCGTGAAAACAACAGTGAGACAGAGTTTTTGCATCACATTCTCACACACACACATCCACAGGTTTAACTGCAACAGACAGCATTTTTATTGAATTTTGCAAATTTTGCACCGGCACTCATCTCTTGTGTTATGTCCGTCTGGAATGACGGCTCTTAATTTTTTTTATTAAAAAAAATAATTAAAAAAATAAGAAATAAAGCTTTTCTTTGATTAGACTTGTATCTGTCTAATTGTGCTCCCATCGACCGCTGTTGGCCCACTTATTTAAAACAGCAGTCAGAATAAAACCCCAATTAGTTTGCTTCAGGTGTGTATTTCCTCCATTACACCGGGTTACAAAAAGTAGGCAACAAATTGCAAAAACACACTGATTAAAAACTTCACATGATATAAGGCACGAATATATTTTCACATGTACACATATTTACACGAAGAACAATTGAAGCTTTATGTTATAAGCATTTTTAAAATATATTTTCAAAATATATTACAATAAATGTAACAGTGTACCACATATATGTGAATATATTACATTTCTGTATGGGTAAACTTCTGCCTAGCCCCCCTAAAATATGTGTGATTAACTGTACACTAATTTATGATCGCTTTAGTCCCCTTTAAAACATGAAACCGGCAGCAGGCTTCGGCTTCACACCGAGCGCACGTCAGGAACAGAGGATTGTGTGTGTGTGTGCGTGCGTGCGTGCGTGCGTGTGTGTGTCTGAGCCTCATTGGTCTGTCACTAGTAGCTTTATGTTCACAGACGCTGCAGAGCGCGAAGTTTAGCAGCGCGACGCTTCACTCAGTAGTTTGTGCTCAAGTGCGAAATAAGATGCAAGTAACTAAACATTTCATATGTGACAGCTGTTTTAGGTCATAATTGTTAGACCAATTACAGAAATAATCAGGTAATCAACTAATAATCTTTTGTCTAATGTTGTGGCAAAAATATTCATTAAACAATCATCAACTGCGTAAGAGACACTCTGAAATTCAAATGATCATTAAAAAGTAGTTTATTCTTGCAAGAAGGCCCAGTTGCCACACAGAAGTCACCAGTAGCCTACAGTCTGTGAAACAAGTGCGACCAGGAAGGGAGGGCAGAGCAGCCTTTATACTCTCTTTCAAGGTTTCCTGCTCACAGACTCTTATCTAAGAAAAGGGAAGGTTTCTCTGCTAGTGATCTAATCCTGCTGAGTTTATTCTTACAAACTCACAAGTTCTAAATCGGACGGCCTCTGACCCTAGGGGTTAGAGCCCCTTTTCAGTCTGCCTCCTCCTGACGTCACACCTGTTTCCCAGAGTTTAAAAACACACACTCTTTTGTAAGTAAGAGAAACAGAAAATCTGCCATTACACTAATTAGGCACAAGGTTAATATGAATGTGTACATATTAATAATTAGTATAATATTAGTACATTTGTAGCCTTCAGTAAATTTAAAAAGCCCAGCTTTAGGAAGGGAAGAGACAGAAAAAGAAAGAGCGATGGATAAGAAGAGAGAGCAGGTATTGACATATATTGCACATCAGAGAAATAAAAAAAAATCCAAAGGTATCAATGTGAAGGAGTTGTGATGAGTCCACGGGGAATAATCTCCGGGCGGAGCCTCAAACACAACTCTGCGATCACCTGACTCACACCACCCGCGAGGGAGTGGCGCAAATCAGGGACTCTACATTCGCGAACGAGAGTCTAGATCTCAACACCGAGATAGGCATATTTTCACACAGAAAACATGCACCATCCACAAAAGCTGCCTCAGCGTGTTGTATGCCCAAACACGCAACACAGAAATTGTGACCATCACAGAGGACTAGGGAATGACCACATCCAGCAGCACACAGGTTGAAAGACATCCTTCTTCCGGAGAAGAAAGATGAAAAACTCACCCGTGTTTACTTCCTTGGAATAACACCCTTCACCAGTGCTACCTCGCCCTTAAACCGACTGTCAGCCAACAAACACAAAGGTTGCTGTGAGAACAGCAGCTAAGAGATTCAGAAGCTCGCGATCACCGCTGCCACACACTGTAACGTCAGCACTGGGAGAGCTTCCAAAAGAAGTGCCGACACACACAGGCTTGTTATTAAAGTACACTTTCAGAGATATCGACATAACAACCGATTGGCTTCAAAGCGAAAAGAATGAATGGTGGGTGCATCCACTTCCCTGTTATACCCGCGCTGCAGGGCGGGTCGTGGATTGCGCACCTGCCAAAGCTCATTTGGCTTGATTTGTAAACTATATCGAAGACATCTGGCTCCCTGGCGAGATCCCCATCAGTCGGTACGATCGACTAAGTCGAATGTTACCCGACTGAAAGGGAACAAAATGTGGCCAAGTAGTATAAATATACATTGTTTCTATTTTGTATTAAAAATGTTCGTGGCCCCTTTAAGAAATCTCTCTCGTCTTCTCTGGTTTTGGATGCGTGCGCGCGACCAGAGAAGAATTTTCACTGTACAGAAGAGCTCCACGTTGTTGTGCGTGCATCGATCTGATTCACTGCTTTATACTATCGTCTTTCTTGATGTATTTGGATCACACATGTGACGAGTGAACCTTGTGGTGATTGGTAAAGGTATTCCAATTAGTTGTACCATATTTTGGTTTGTTATGGAGTAAGCTAACAGATTAAATCTGACATATTGCGGTGCATTCCACTGTATTTAGTGTGAATTGAGTTACACATTTGATTCTGTTGACTTGTATTTTTTGTGGATTTGGCATTTATCCACGGTCTAAACTTGTTTTTTGTGACATTTTATTCTAGTGAATCTCCAAATTTACTTTAAATTGGTTTCCACAATTGCTAAGTTTTTTTTTTTTTTTTTTTTTTAGCTAGTGAAATCTAATTTTTCTGTTGTGAAATCTCTTCAAACAAGTCAAGCTTTTTTTTTATTAGACTTGTACTTCTGCCTAGCCCCCCTAAAATATGTGTGATTAACTGTACACTAATTCATGATCACTTCAGTCCCCTTTAAAACAATGAAACCGTCAGCAGGCTTCGGCTTCACACCGAGCGCATGTCAGGAACAGAGGACTGTGTGTGTGTGTGTGTGTGTGTGTGTGTGTGTGTGTGTGTGTGTGTGTGTGTGTGTGTGTGTGTTCATCTGAGCCTCATTGGTCTGTCACTGCCCGTCAATGTCAGAATATTTGAGTCGAGATGACCAATCAAATCAAAGTATCTGGGATCTCAGTAGATTATCCCCTGGTTTCACAGACAGGGCTTAAGACTAGTCCTAGACTAAAATGTAAGTCTGAGCTGTTTCCACTGAAATAAACTTGCACTGACTGATCTTAAAAATATATCAGTGCCTTTTTAGTTTTAAGATGCACATCGGTAATGTTTTTTTCTAAGCATGTTTATAAAAATTACTTAAATGTCCTAATTGATCTATGGTCTAATCCTGGCTTAGTCTAAGCCCTGTCTGTGAAACCAGGCCTTTATGTTCACAGACGCTGCAGAGCGCGAAGTTTAAACATAAACATTTCATATGTGACAGCTGTTTTCCTTCTAGAACATTCCCATAATCTGCTGCAATCAAACATTGCCCTTACCTGTAGATTAAAGATCCTCGGCGGAGCCTCTAACAGCTCAGTCTTGAATTCAGATGCACTGGGCGTTTGCCAATATTAATATTTAATTACAAAAATCATGAATTATTGATAGGGAAAAATTACTCTTAGACTTGCTTAAAACATTTTACGAATCACCACAACATGATTTCATTTATTTAAAAAGATTCAGAATAATACAAAGACAAAAAATTCCAAAGGCAAAAATAACATAAACACGTAAAAGTCCAAAAAAACACTCAAGGCTTTTTAAACCAACCCTGTTCTGGGCCGCCTCTAACTATGGGCTGTCATTATAGTACAGACAATTCCCTTATAAGGTCAAGCTTTGGACTTATCCTAGTCCTTCATTAACATCATCATCGGCGGTCACTCGAAATGAGTATGACTGTCCTCTCCGTAGGGTCGCCTTATTTGTGGATCCTCAGGTGGCTGTAAAGGCCAATGTGTGATCCACAGATTCTGCTGCAATGTGGGCATTGGAAGGTTGAGGTGATGTGTGGTGGTGGAGCCTTTCTCTGTTTGTCCTTGCGGCGTTGCCGCTTTGCATCTGTGGCACGGCGGAGTTCTGTTTCGTGGTGTGCTGCACCTTCCTGCACTGCTTTTCTCCAGTAGTCCCTGTTAAACGTGAGATTCTCCCAGTAGCCGGACGTGATGTTAAACTTTTTCAGGCTGGTCTTGATATTGTCCTTAAAGCGTTTCTTTGGCCCACCAGGGGCTCGCTGTCCTTCTTTTAGCTGGGAGTACAGGATCTGCTTAGGGAGACGGTTGTTGGGCATGCGGATGACATGTCCTGTCCATCGGAGTTGGTGCTGCATTATGGTGGTAGTAATGCTGGGCATATTAATTTCCTCCAGAATACTGGAGTTTGTACGTCTGTCTTCCCAGTTGATCCTCAAGATTTTTCTTAAGGCAATTTGATGGAATCGTTCCAGTGCTCTCAGGTGTCTGCTGTAGGTGGTCCAGGATTCCGCTCCATACAGCAGAGTTGGGAGAATCACAGCTCTGTAAACCAGGACCTTGGTTTGAGCCCTCAGGTCTCGGTCATCAAAGACTCTTGTCCTGAGTTTGGCATAGGCTCTGCTGGCACAGCTCAGGCGATGGTTAATTTCAGAGTCTATATCAGCTTTGGAAGAGAGAATGCTGCCAAGGTAGGGGAAATGGTCCACGCTTTCCAAAGTAGTGTTATCCACTTTGATGATGGGTTGAAGTGATGGCTGGTTGGGTGGTGGTTGATACAGAACCTGAGTTTTCCTGGTGTTCAAGGCCAAACCCAGGGCTCTGTATGCCTTGGCAAAGGCATTTAGGATGCCCTGGAGGTCTTCAGGGGAATGTGCTGCAATGGCGTTATCATCGGCGTATTGCAGCTCCATGATGGTGGTATTCCTGACTTTGCTCTTGGCTTTGAGCCTGTTAAGGTTGAAGAGCCTGCCGTCAGTCCTGTAAAGGATTGGGATTCCCTGTGGCAAATCTTGGCCAATAAAGTGGAGTATGGCTGCAATGAAGATGGCAAATAGGGTGGGTGCAATGATACATCCCTGTTTGACCCCAGTTTCTACAGTAAATGGCTCAGATTCTGAGCCACTGTTGAGCACTGTGGCTGACATGCCGTCATGCAGTAGCCTCAGTACACGGATGTATTTGGGATGACATCCATACTTTGATAGTATGGTCCACAGTGCCTGCCTATCCACGGAGTCAAAGGCCTTTGTCAAGTCTATAAAGGCCATGTACAGAGGCAGTCCTTGTTCCCGACACTTTTCTTGTAGTTGGCGAGCAGAAAATATCATGTCAGTTGTTCCCCTGGATGGACGGAAACCGCACTGTGATTCAGGGAGTATCTCCTCAGATAGTGGTAGCAGGCGGTTGGCGAGGACACGAGCAAGTACTTTGCCTGTTGTTGATAAGAGCGAGATGCCCCTGTAGTTTCCACATTCAGCCTTGTCCCCTTTCTTGAATATGGTAACAATTTGGGCATCCCGGAGCTCTGAGGGGAGCTCTTCCCTTTCCCAGACCTTGACGAGTAGATGGTGGATGTGGTGCCAGAGCCTTGGTCCTCCTTCCTTTAAGATCTCCGCAGGGATCCCATCAGGACCAGTGGCCTTGTTGTTCCTGAGACTCCTGATGGCATTGTGAACCTCAGTTAGAGTAGGAGGTTCCCCCATGTCTTCTCTGATGGGACTCTGCGGGATATGGTCGGCGATATCTGGTTCGGCTGAGCTGTCACGGTTCAGAAGTTCCTGAAAGTGCTCCTTCCAACGTGCGTTGATGGAGTCATTGTCTTTTAAAAGAGTCTGTCCATCTTTTGAGCGCAGGGGATTTAAGCCGTGGTGGCTAGGGCCATAGACAGCCTTAGTGGCACTAAAAAAGCCTCTGGTGTTACCTGAATCTGCCATTCTCTGGAGTTCTAGAGACTTTTCTGTCCACCAGTTGTTCTTGAGCTCCCTCATCAATCTCTGAACGTCAGCCTTGGCTCTGGAGTGTGCTGCCCTTTTGGCCTCACATGTTATGTCATTTTGCCACACACGGAAGGCTTTTCGTTTTCTGGAGATAAGTTGTTCTATCTCTGTGTCGATTTCATCAAACCAGTCCTGATGTTTCCTGGAATGATACCCAAGGGTGAATTTGCATGAGTCATGGATGGTGGATTTGAGAAGGCCCCAGTGCTCTTCGATGTTATCAGGATATTCTTGCTGAAGACTTTTCTCGAGAGAGTCCTGAAGTAGCTGCTGGATGGCAGTTTCATTCAGGCTGTCAAGGTTCAGTCTTCGCTGGGTCTGCTTCTTCTGAATCCTCCTCCTTTTTTTAAGTTTGATGGACATTGTGGATCGGATGAGGCGGTGGTCTGTCCAGCAGTTGTCAGAGTCTATCATGGCCCTTGTGATGTTCACATCACAGCGGTCCCTGGCCCTTACAATGACATAATCAATGAGGTGCCATTGCTTGGAACGAGGGTGTCTCCAAGATGCCTTAAATTTGTTTTTCTGTCGATAGAGAGTGTTGGTGATGACAAGGTTGTGCTGAGCGCACTTACTCAGAAGCAGCACTCCATTGGAGTTGATGTTACCGATGCCCTCCTTGCCAATAGTGCCCTTCCAGAGGTGTTGGTCCCGACCTACCCTAGCATTAAAGTCTCCAAGGAGGATGATCTTGTCCTCCCTGGGGATTTTTGACAGGATTTCTTCCAGGCAGGCGTAGAAGGCTTCTTTTTCTTCCACGTCGGAGTCTAGGGTAGGGGCGTAGGCGCTCACTACTGTCGCTGTCTGGTTGTTGGCCAACACCAGGCGGATTGTCATGAGGCGCTCGCTGATCCCCACAGGAAGTTCGGTGAGGTGGTTGACATGCTGGTTTTTGATGGCAAGTCCAACTCCATGGTTTCTAGCCTCATTGGCTGGCTTTCCTTTCCAGAAGAAAGTGTAGCCACCTTTCTCCTCCTTCAGCTGCCCTTCACCTGCCCGTCGGGTTTCGGAGAGAACAGCTATATCAATCCGGCATCTCTGAAGTTCTCTGGCTATGATGGCGGTTCGTCTCTCAGGTCTATCACTGGAGGTGCTGTCCATCAGAGTGCGCACATTCCAGGCTCCAAAATTAAAATTAAATTTCTTTTGTTTCTGACCGCAAATAGGGTGTTCCCTCTGGACGCGGTAATCCAGTCGGGAGGTATGAGGCAGGCTATTTTTAGGGCACTTTTTCTAGCCCCTTCCCCATGTGGGGTAAGCAGAGCGGATCCTAAATAGGACTGCTTAGTCATGGGTGTAGCTGCCGAAGAGCTTTTCTGCCTCGTTCCAAAAGCCCAGCAACTGATTCTGACACCCATCGCCTGATGTGCCAGCTCATGACTAGGGGCTTCCAGACTACACAAACCTGCCCCCGTCGCCACTTGCTGGTCGCCATAGGACTTTATCCGGGGTGGTAGGGTGGATTCCCTTTGTGGAGGACGCCTGTGCGTGGCGTTGTTTAACGTGTGGAGGCTGGTGCACAGACAGCCACCACACAGTCCTTGGCAGGTCTGGGTCAGGATCCAGTGGCACGGAGTCCAAGACAACTGGGGACCCATCACTGCTGCAGCCTTCATCCGCCTTCCCAGCCGTTGTGATGCTCCACTTAAGTCAGCCATCATCCTCCGCCTGTTCTGCCGTTGAGGTCTTTTGTCTTTATTTTCAGGGTGTGCTCCCTTAGCCTTTGCCTCTATGGGCTACCCCACAAGGCAGTGGGACTATTTACCCATAGCTGGGGCTGTGGTTGGCGGGTGCCAGAGCATGTCCACTGCTTGGTGGGCCTGCACACCGCGCCTCTGGGGCCCACTGCTGCTCCGAGATCCCCTACAGTTCAGCCTGGGTCCGCTAGGGCCCAGTTACCGTGTGTGGCCACAAGGAGGCACTGTAGGAGTCTTGACGGTGGAGAGGCTGTGTACCGACAGGAGGAGACTTACGCACTCGGCTCCTCTTTTCGCCCTTGCACAAGGGCTAGTCGGTGGCAGTAGCTGTAAGCAGAATGTAGCAAGCAGACGTAGCATGCAGCATGCAATATCTACTAATCTACTAAACTACAGGCACTACTATCCCAGTATTACTGCACTAACGCATCACACACGCCCTGTGTAAATACACACAACACACTTCACTACAACACACGTATCATTAACATACGCTTGCAGAACACCTCTAACACCTCTAACAATAACCTTTAAGTTCACAGGTCAAGCTCAAATTAGGCTTTAAGTAATTTAGGCTTGTCCTGCAAATTCAACACATCTCACCATCTGTGTGAAGCTCGAGCATTATGTGATGATGATGTTGTGTATATGTGGCATTATGTGTTGAACTGAACTAACAGACGTGATCCACAGATCCAGGAGAAACTGAAGTCTGTGTGACTGCTCGATCATTATACAGAGGTACGACACGTTCATTTATACTGACAGCTTTATAACATTAAACTATCAGTCAGTCTGTAAAAGCTTCATCAATAACTGTTGATAGTTGAATACCCTTGACTTCAGTCGTGTACAGTTTCTCTTCTTCCTCTCATGTTTCCTGCAGTGATTGTGACTATTGTTGAGATCGCAGTGTTTGCTGCTCCTACTGTGATTCTTCTTCAGATCATCTGTGCAAGAAGAGCTGGTGAGTTTTGAGCCGCACACGATCTGATCATTCACACTCATCTGATCTGGAACATCTGCAATCATGATAAAAACACATACGAGAGGTCAGTCAATGCTTTTATTTTGCAGGGAAGAAGGACCTGAAGCACCCCGAGGAAATAGAGATGCCGACAATATTAGAATAAAATACTGGTGAGTTTTGAGTGAATCTGCAGCAATATTTACAATAGCAAAAACTTACAGAGGATTGTTCATTGTTTTATTTTCTTCTTCTCAGAAAACAGAGAAAAAACTCTGATCACAATGAAGAAATAGTGACACAGAGTTTAGATGAAATGTTCTTTTGCTTCATATGTAAACTGCTTTAAATATAATATTAAATACAGTAATGGACAGATTCAGACTGTATATCCTCTCTGTTCTGTGTGATGGAGCTGATTTAGTAATTTTTGTATCTTGTCTGTTCATTCCTGTTTTTAGCATCTTTTTTAATTTTGAATGATTAATGCTAATTTTCTTAATAAAACCTCTGCAATTGTGTTTAATATGTCTCCTTTCCTGAGATGTTTGTTACAAATATGGTGATTTCCCCTCATGAGCTCGTAATGTATTATAATATAGAATAGTAAGTGTGAGTATTAATGGGTCAAGTGTTGATGTAAAAGAAGCGTTTCAGTCGTTTCTTGAAAGTGGCTTAAGTCTCTGCAGTTTGAGAAAATAGGTTTGTTACTGAAATGCTACTCCTGAAATGAATATATCTTCAACAGTCGGACACTAGAAGACTGAATCCAGTGTCATCTTGACCTGATACACTTTTCACAGCAAAGTCTTTGTCTGTCATCCCGAGTCCTCCAGTCGGGAATGTGGAAAATAGGCATTCTTCATGTTTAACAGCTGTTTGCAAAAACACAGTTCCGATCATCGAGATCCAAACAATGGCTTGTGTAGATAATATAGTTATACAATGGACATGTCTCTTTTCAAATAAAATACGAGTCCTTAAGTGTCAGTTGTATTATATGTAGGATACTATATTAAAATAGACAAATAATATAGTGTCTCTTCATCAATTGGACATTCATTCAGTCATGACAACTTGACAAATATGTTGTTGATATCATTAAAATTAAGATAAATTAATGGTCTACAAGTATTTTGGAGATCACAGTTTTTGCAAACTTATTATATTGGGCTTTATTAAACTTTATGAAACGATAATGAACTTATATGCCATTTTATACAACAAGTCAATTTATTGATCAATTTTCACAGTCTTTAAACTAAGATCTTAAAGGATTTGTTATCCTGTGTCTCCCTCTATTGGACAACATTAGTATTCATCTCTGAATCACATTGATTTAAATGGCTGATTTTTTTTTTTTTTTTTAAATGATTACACATTTTTTAATGATTATTTTATTACTGATAATATACCCACATAATATACCATAAATGTATCAATTACATTCTGTCCTGTTTGTGAACTGAGCAGTGTAAACAGTATTAGACAGAAGCCTGTATAGTTATACTTTATATGTGGTGTATTTTGAATGGTTACTTTTGCACAAACATCCTTTTGTAAATAATGTAATCATGAATACTCATTTATCAGTAAGAAAACACTTTTGAATGTATCTGATTCCTGCAGAATTCATGTGAATGACATTAGTTTCACATGTTTCCTCTTCTTTCATAATTTTCAGGAGCACAAGAGTCCTTGTCATCCTATGGAGAGAATTACATATTTGCTCTAAGAATTACAGAAGAAGAATTGCACATGTGGAAAGATACAGACAATAGTTTTAAAGGCTTAAATATCTCACTGGCAGATTTCTGTTGGGCGCGAAAGGGTTTTCTGCATATTTTTCCCCCTCACATTATGTGAAATATTTACTAAATGAAATTGTTCCTATTTCTCATGCATGGAAATGTAATATATGTATATTACATGTGCGCACAGGTATATGAGGATGTTTCATCACTCAAGATCAGGTGTTGTGATCTCTGTCCATTTCTGCTCATAGTCCCTTCTGTGAGTTTCTGCATCTGACTCTCCATTAACTTCACGTTTAAAGTTTTATTAATTCCCTTGGGGCAACTAGGTTCGGCTGATGGTTCTCATACATAGACAACACAATACATTTAAATACTAAAAGAAAAGAGGGTAAAAAACCCACTCATATTTATTACATAAACAAATAGCTTCAGGCACGTATCCAGGCTTGTGTTGTTCTAGTGAAGGGACATTTGAAGCCTTGTTTGATTGCAGTGCCTTGAGAAGGGTTTGGACTCGGCCTGAAGACAGTGGATGAAATATTGTTTTTAAACTTCCTCTTCCACTTCTCTCTGTCCAGTCCATATTAATCACTTTCACCCTCTTTTATCCTGTCTAAAGAACTCCATCATTCCCTCTGTTCAACAAAAGCACTGCCCAGTTACACAATTATGAAACAACAAATCTCAAAGAACTAATTTGTTTATGCGTGTATATGTTAATATATCATGAACCATGTAACACATCTTGGTGCTGTCAAGACTCCTGAGGATTTTTGTTCTGCACAATATTTGCATTGACCAGCAGGTGTCGCTGTATGCATTCGAAACCTTGAGAAATCAACCACTTTTACACACATCAGGCTGAAGCTTCATCTCACCATCACTACCTTCAGGTTCGATTAGCTCAACAGTTATACCGTGTATTCGCAAAAAATAAAATAAATAAATAAATAATATATATATATATATATATATATATATATATATATATATATATATATATATATATATATATATATATATATTTTGCAAGTTCTCCCACTTGGAAATCATGGAGGGGTCTGAAATTGTCATCGTAGGTGCATGTCCACTGTGAGAGACATAATCTAAAAAAAAAATCCAGAAATCACAATGTATGATTTTTTAACTATTTATTTGTGTGATACAGCTGCAAATAAGTATTTGAACACCTGAGAAAATCAATGTTAATATTTGGTACAGTAGCCTTTGTTTGCAATTACAGAGGTCAAACGTTTCCTGTAGTTTTTCACCAGGTTTGCACACACTGCAGGAGGGATTTTGGCCCACTCCTCCACACAGATCTTCTCTAGATCAGTCAGGTTTCTGGGCTGTCACTGAGAAACATGGAGTTTGAGGGGATTCAATTCAATAGCCAAAACTTTACTAACCACATTACACATTACTCACATCCTTTTTTGCTAACACTAAAGTAACAAAGTTTTGTTACTAACAAGCATCAGGAAAGCTACAGCATATCCTTGCATATTAAATCTCCTGAGGTAAGCATACTATCTATACAAACTTCTGGTTGTGGTGGCAGTTTCCCTTTTTTATTTATTTCCTAGCCAACCCAGCTTTCTCCATTCGGCCTATCGAGGCTAACTCACTAATAACTCACTAACTCAAGCTGTGTTCTCCTCACCACGGCCTAATGTGCCAGTTTTTCACAGCTTACTTGGCATTACTTACAACACTCTAGGCAACGGCCTAACGGTTAAAGATTATTACACCCATGTCAATGTCTGTATTTTTCAATAAAATAATCTATTTTCTTTGCCTAAATATCTTAGGATCTTCATCCAGGCAATCCTCCAACTGGTGGGCTTCATCTTTGGCGGGAACTGAGAGTGTCTTCTTGTTGATTTCATCTATGGCTGTGTCTGAAGTCAGTTGTAGTTCTTGTGTTTCTCTTTTCTTTAAGAAAGAAGAGGAACTGTTTTCTGAATGTGTGAGAATTCACACCGGTCCGCCTAAACTGGGTTCAGAGATGATCACAGTTGTGTGTGGGTTAAACCAGTGTGGCCAAACTAACTGAGCTCTCAACGCCAGCGGAGACATGCTTCTGAAAACACTAGAGCTCAAAGCCACAACACAAATAGACTGTCACGCAGGTGTAGAAACACACACGAAGTTAAACCAACAGGTAATCCAAACATGAACAGAGTAACATGCAACACACCCACTAAAGACGACACAGACACTGATGAACCAGAACTGAACACAAATACAGGTGATGATGATGGTGATTGATGAGTGTAAAGCTGAAAATCATTAGTGTCCATGACATCAAAAGAGTGATTAAGGCAGACGATGATGAAACACAATGAGTCCAAACAAACCTGACTGTGACCGACACAAAAGACAACCATTACCGTGGACAGCAAGTTCAGTCCGACTACGGCATGATTGGTGTCATTGTTCTCGGTGTGACTCAAGAAATCTGTCAAGACCCGTTTCATTACAAAAGGAAAAAATAAAAGATTATCATTTATTTTTTAAATTTCATTATATTTTTACAAGGAATAAATATCTTGATTATCTTCAGAGCATGGTGCCGATGACACGTACTGACTAATGACACACCAATGTATTCATAAAATATAGCCAACAATGACTCGTTGGAAAAAACGTCGCAAAACGCAAAATACGTACCAATATGTATTACTGCAGTTTCTAAACGAAATGAAGACTAGAGGCAGTAAAACAGCAAGCACTTTTAATCGTTTTCACACACATTAATAATAACTTATTAAGCTTGCTCAGTAGCTCAGCTGGAAGACCTTGGGTTTGAATCCTGTGAAAGACGAGTCATAAGAGTGAAGCAGAACATTATAATCCATGTGTAGAAACTCTTCCTGAAGACATTTAATATCTGCTTTACAGACGCTCATGAAGTGTGTGCAAATACTTTCTGTTTCACCAAACTGGAGCTGATGTTAATCATTTCAAAATACCTTAAAAACTGGTAACATTTTCTACAAGTTAGTCATGGATAGTGGAAACCTTTTCAGTAGCAAACTAATTTTATTACTAATAATGTCATGATTTTATTTCTAGATTTTATATTTAAAGCATGTGGGAAACTGCTAAAAGAAAGAAGTGAGACTAACAGTAATTCTCTCGTGTGCAAAAGTAGCCAATAAACTGTTCAGAGCAGATGTGTGAGACAGTGTGTTCACAGTATATGCACTTCTCACACGTTTCACACGCACTTAAAGCAACACTTCACTGTGGCGTTGTGTCACTAAACAGCAACTCTAGCAGAATTTAAACACTCATTTGATCAGATCAGAGGAAGATAAAAACCACAGGAGGAGGAGATGATGATGTTTAAAGGAAGAGCTGTAACTATATATAATGAAGAGAAAGAGCTGTAACTGTATATAATGAAGAGAAAGACTGACAGAAACACAAAATGTCTGATAAGTGTGATCTGTGTCTGCTGGGACTGATCATTCTCTCTTCACTTCTCACAGGTAAAGAAATCTGTATTTTCTCTAAAGACATTTAGTGGAATTAGTCTGGAAAGAGTTAATTTGAACATGCTCAGTTTATTCTTGCACACATTCACGTTGTGATCTCAGAGTTGTGTATTGATACACACAGATCATACTGTATTATTCCTGATACTGGACATAGTGTCACTCAAACATCTGATGATGAAGAATTATCTTCATATTAAGAGTGTGTCAGTGATTTGAACAGCTCTCTGATAAAGACTAATAGTTTATTCTGGAGAGTGTGTTGTTTGCTTTAAGTGAGGAAAAATACTATGATTGAATATTTCTGCTTTTTATGCTGGTATGTTTTATGTTTCATTATCATAATGATCACTGAGATATATTGTGTTTCAGGAACCAGTGGAGTGGAAGAGAGAGAATATAGGGCACTATATGTCACTTTGAGTGATTTATTGCCCTTAAGCCACGCCCCCTTTTTGACCGTGGGAATATTCCCACGCTTGCCCCGCCCCCTTCTACCACCCACCCACCCACCTCCGGACAAGTCACGTGACCGTGAGAATTTTCCCACGTTTGCTCCTCCCACTTCTGGACATGTCATGTGACCGTAGGAAAATCGGACTTACGCCACACCTCCTTATGGGTTGAACATCTGAAGCGTGGGAAAATTCCCACGCTCAGTAGTTCTAAACAGTGTATATTAAAACTTTTTTTAAAGAAATGTACAATAAACAGTCAGAGATGAGATCAGTGTTTTTATTAAAGAAGACAGATGTAATTTCATTATTACTGTCCATAGTGTCCATCACTTTTAAAACATTAATGAAATAAGTTAAAATTAATTTTTTCTATAAAAAGAGTTATTAAAAAATTAGTTAGTGTCATTTCAAGATGTTAAAACATTATCTTAAAGCTATCAAAATGTGTCAGTATCAAAACATCTAAAACAACATTTTAAAATGTTAAAACATTGAAAAATCAATGTTCAGTCATTTACAGTTAAGAGAGTTTTTTCATTACAAAAAGATCATTTTTAAAAAATGTTGACCCGTAAGCATTTATCTTTTACGCATTATTTGTAAAATTTTACATTTTACATAAAATATCTTTAAAAAAGTGTCTCAAACACATCATAATATTAAAAACAAGTATTAAAAGCCGAAAGCTGTACTTTCACAATAACATTGTGTTTAAAGATGTATAAACGTTGTATAAAGTTAAAATACACGTCTTTAGTGTTCATACATTGTAAAATGTTAAAACATTATCTCAAACCTATCAAAATCTATTAGTATTAAAACATCTAAAACAACATTTTATTTTAAAACATAAACCGTGGGAAATTTTCCCACGATCCACATTAAAACATCTAAAACAACATGTATTAAAATTATACCGAGCAAATAGATCTATTTTCTAATACATTTGAAGAAAAGTTGTACATTCACAATTACATAGTGTTTAAAGTTGTATGAAACATTGTTTAAAGTTTAAATTATATTTTCTTAAAGATATAAAAAATGTGTTAGCATTAAAACATCTAAAACAACATTTTATGTTAAAACATAAATGTTAAAACATTGAAAATCAATGTTCAGTCATTTACAGAAGAGTATAACGAGTTTTTCATTACAAAAAGATAATTTTTAAAACAAGTTTTTTTTCATTACAAAAAGATAATTTTTTAAAAATGTAGATCCATAATCATTTAACTTTCACACATTATTTATAAAATGTTACATTTTACATAAAATACCTTTAAAAGTGTGTATTTTCTTAAAGATATAAAAAATGTGTTAGCATTAAAACATCTAAAACAACATTTTATGTTAAAACATAAATGTTAAAACATTGAAAATCAATGTTCAGTCATTTACAGAAAAATATAACAAGTTAAGAGAGTTTTTCATTACAAAAAGATCATTTTTTTAAAAATGTTGATCCATAATCATTTAACTTTCACACATTATTTATAAAACGTTACATTTTACATAAAGTATCTTTAAAAGTGTATATTTTTGTCCATCACTTTTAAAACATTAATGAAATAAGTTAAAATTGCATTTTTCTCTAAAAGAGTTATTAAAAATGAGTTAGCTATTTTAAGATGTTAAAATCAATAATTTACAGAAAAGTAAATGTATCCATCCACACATTATGTGTAAAATGCTACATTTAATATAAAATATCTTTAAAAGTGTCTCAAACACATATTAAAACCACACCATGTTAAAAATCACAGTATCTAAAAAATAGCCTTACGTTTTTGTAAATCCGTTTGTTGAAAGAGAGCCAAAATGTATATCCAAAGGTATATTCCACATCAAATGTATATCCACTGTGTATCCAAAAGGTATATCCAAAGCACGAAAGATTTATCCAACAAGGATATATCCAAGACCAGAGGTATATCCAGAACGCTTATCCATATCCATAGGTTTAGAGATTTTATTTCCAAAAGTCACAAAGTCTCGTGAGGAGCTCAATGAAGCACGTCCACACGGTTACATCCCAAAAGTTAGACTGACCTCTGTGACATCTGCCCAGTAGCCACAGGTAGACCACTCCCACAGACCGTGGGAATATTCCTGCGCTTGTCACGCCCCTTCTACCCCCCCCCCCCCCCCCCCCCCCCCCCCCCCCCCTACCTCCCACCTCCGGACAGGTCATGTGACCACGGAAATTTTTCCCACGATCCATAATAAAATAACTTTAACTGTAATAAAATGATACAGTCCTTTAAAATACAAAAGCTAGTATTTAAAACGCTAGGCCTATCAGAAAAATGTGAACAAGCTAGAATGTCTTTTTTACGAATACATATTTTAAAACAAGTTCCATTTGATATCACTCATCGTATAGGTAGACGCATGAACGGGTATAGATCATGTGTAAACACGTGTCTCAGTCCATCTAACACTAAATAATATTTATAAAAAATAATAGTTGTTTAAAGTTTAAGTTAATTCATGTTTTAGTTAAGTTATATTCACTAACTTACTGATTTATTCACTCTTTGATAAGATAATCCACCTATCCCGGTGGAGTAAAAAAAAAATGATTCTGTTCAAAACTATGTGCTTTTAACTTTAAAACGTAAACGGTAGGCAAACATTTTCCACACATTTAAACAATGTTTCAAACGTGAGCATTTAACATATCGAACAACATCAGTTAAAAAATACGTAAAACGAATAGTTTTTAAGCAAACTTTTTAACAATACGACTTCCTACTAAGTTTTGTTTAGTTTTTAGCTAAAATATATCCTTCACTGTCCACAAAACACCCATGCGCACGGAAAGCATAACGTGAATGTGAAATCCGATCTGTGAAGCCAAGTCTACGTTAGTAAAAAATCCAATAATCAAAACAATGTTTTAAATTGTGTGCGTTTTATTTAATTTAGTTATTAATCCAGTATTAGATCTTTCTAGCCTAATATTGTTTGATGTGTTAAGCCTAGATAACAAGACATATTACATACATGACGTGCTCGTGAAAAGTAATATTTATGTAATCTTTGTGAGATCATATCCACGAACACAGAACTCGGTGCTTGGTGATACACTTTACTAAAAGAAAATATTATGGAAGTATACCCTTTTAACTAACATTTCAACATCCTGCACAAATTAAAGAAACATATGAACTAAGATAAACAGATAATGGAATGTTCACAATCTACAGTATATTAGTTATACTTCTACTTAGCGTGTGTGTAAATAGTTGTGCTTAAATCTTTGGATGTATTTTTTACACATCAACATATTTGTCACACCATAAGTACCATGGTTTTGTAAAGCTATACGGGAATCACACACGTCCATACATTTGTGTAAGATTCAAAAGACCAAATCACTAGAAAAGAGGGCTGAAAAGCATATATAGTTTACGATAAATACACAAAGCTTGCAAATGGTTACGTTGTTCCACATTTTGTATTCTGAATGTACAGAACTTAAGCAATATAATTTTGTATTGTTTAATATTAATTGGAATTGTTATAGAGTTACGGTTAGGATTTGACTTATGGTTAGTTACTTGTAACGTATTTTACTGTTATTACTATAGTAAGTAAATGTAGTAACGTATAAATATGTCACCTTAAAATAAACCGTTACCACTGATTCTTAAAAGAATCAAATTTTCTTTTTGTTATAACTGACAAACTGGATGGTAGACAAATATATTTCAACACAAGGTTTATTAACAATAATCTGGCAGAAGGACAAACGGTATGTAACATACACAGTTAAGCACACATGATATACCGATCAATAAACATAACATATGCTGGGTCTTAAACACATTGCTGTAGTGTAATGACGGTGTATGTTCCCATGATGACAGATAAGTGGTGACAATTAGGAACACGTAAAACTCAACAAAATCCTAGAACTGAATATAACTGAACAGATGGTAACGAATGTAGCCTAAATAACATTTTAATGATACTTTATCCACTAAATGGGTATAGTCTTTTAGAATACATGTTCGGGTTGTTTTATTTAAAATGTACATCGTCACAAGTAGTCTAATATTAGACTACCAATAATGTCTACACACAGTAAAATGTAGTAGAAATACAGTCACGTATATACGTAACGTACAAAATTCATAAGGAAATAACATCAATAAATTGGGTTTGTTTTAAAAATAACAATCAAATTTTATCTTCCCATAAAAGGATTGTATAATTCTCTCAACACTCGTTGAACAACGTTTAGTCGTTCAGAAATTAATGACAATGCAATTGTTAACACTTGTTGATCGCTTCTCACCTGTTCAATCTCCTGACGAACGGTTAATAATTCATTGTGTGCTTGTCTGTTTTCGTCCAATAATTGCCCATGGCAGACCCCAAAAAATTCAACACTGTTCCTTAACTCATTTGTGTGCTGATTTTGTCGATCTAACATTCTATGAAGAATCGTTACGATGTCTCTTTGGGACTCTGATGTAATCTCCTCCATCTGCTCGTAGGTTAATGGTTGTGTTACGTGACCTAAAATACCCAAAACATTTCTATTAATACTACGTAATGTATCATAACTCTGTCTGTGAAGATCTCGTTCGCCGAATAACGGGGTATCGTTCCGTACAGAGTTATCCTCATCGGAGTTTGGCGATTCCGACACAGAATCGTCGACTTGACACAACACGGCCGCCTGGGAGTCCAAGAATATTTCCAATTCTCTTTCGGCGTAATTTTGTTCTAGGATCAAACATAAAGATAATTTATTATATGAAATGTTTAATAGATAAAATACAATAAAATGTATAGTGACTTACCGGTATATTCCGATGAGTTTACACTGGGACTGGAACACATGTGAACCCACGATCCGTTTTCTATAAGCATCTCCAAACGCCTCGTGGTAATCAGATGTGCACAGTTGGTCTACAGGAATGTTTTGTTCTGGAAGATAACATTTATTATTTTAAAATTCAATGAATAAAATATTATGATAAGACAAAAATAAATACCATAAATATAATGTACCTTCGTCAGGATAGTGTAATTGGTTATCATTATTCGCATCGTATTCCCCATAGACATCGCGGAGGCGTTTCACACCTCTTCCGGGTACACGGAAATTTGTGCCGTCGCTAGAAGTTATTGGTCCGTAGCTGCTTGAGGGTACCTGATCAGGTTCGTATAACCTATCAGGGCTGCATTCAGCCGGCGGAGAATGATCTGATTGTCCACAGACATATTGTGTGGGACTAGAACATGGTGAGATGTCCTCGTATCCATAATCCACTAATAACACATCGGGAGCATCAGCCAATGGCAGCGTAGCACTGATAGTGTTGTGAGCAGCTATGTCCTCTGAGATATCTGTCGAATTATTGTAAAGAGTGTAAGTTTTTTTCTTTTTTAAAAAAGTTAAGAAAAATGATACTAAAAAATAAACCCTCACCTTGAAAAAATTCGCTGGGTAAAACACCGTCGGGGAATGAACTGTCATCTGATCACCGAACAAAGATATATTAGGCCTAGGTTACTGACAAATTCATTCCATAAAAAAATAATAAACCTTTTGTTGAAAATACTTACAAATCTCGTCCAGAATTTGTGATAAATCTTCATCAAAGGACTGATCCGGTGAAGCTTCTCCATTGCACTGATTTCCAGACATGATGTAGGCTAACTTACGATTCGACGACTGTTTCCCTCGCATACACTGTAAAAAAGAATACATTGATTTTATTGATATCTAATTAATAAAAATGAGGCAACAGATTACAAGCAATATTATTAATTAAATTTAACAAATTAGAATTGAGTAATATTTAATCAAATGAATTCCTTAAAAGTGAACCATTTAAAATGAGTAAAATTTACAAAATATCTTTTATTGCCAACATTGAAGACACCTGGTGTTAACAAGCAGAATCACTGAAGGAGAAAACCATAATTAAAGTCACCATTGTGGAGATCAGTGTGTGTTTTAGTTGGGCTCTTGACCTTAAATTATTAACTTTAAGTTTTGTTTGGCTGCTGTACATGAGTTATAACAGCCAGATGAACAAAGAGAAAAGGTGATCTGATGGTGTTGGTTGTGTTTTAACATAATCATTATTTCACAATCATTTGACCTGAATCACTGAACCTCATATAGAGTCCAATTTATGAATTAGGTTTACTTTATTAATTATAGCAGCACTGGCCTTGTACGGCATAATATTTTTTTAACTTTTACAATGTAAGGCAAATAATTTCTAAAAAGTTTATCTTACATAAAAAGGAGACACACAGACATCAATAATCAGCCTGTGATTCTCAACAATGGTGACATTTATAAAGCATGTTGCAGTGCATTCTGGGTTCCACCAATCAAAACTCATTCATGGCTCCCATCATGCATTGCTGCATTAATAAATAATGAGCTTATGTTCAGAGGTGATCTGTTCGTCACCATTGCTGAGATTCATACACAAAATCTTGATGTGTGTTTGTGCCTAAAAAAAAAAAAAAAAAAAAAATAATTATTTTTTATTATTGATTTGATCATTTGGATTTCATTGAAAAGGCTAAAAATATTATACTGCTGTAATTAATAAAGTTAACTTAACTCATAAATTGGACTCTATTCAGTGATTCAGGTCTAATGATTGTGAAATAATGATTATGTTAAAACACAACCAACACCATCAGATCACCTTTTCTCTTTGTTCATCTGGCTGTTATAACTCAGGTACAGCAGCCAAACAAAACTTAAAGTTAATAATTTAAGGTCAAGAGCCCAACTAAAACACACACTGATCTCCACAATGGTGACTTTAATTATGGTTTTCTCCTTCAGTGATTCTGCTTGTTAACACCAGGTGTCTTCAGTGTTGGCAATAAAAGATATTTTGTAAATTTTACTCATTTTAAATGGTTAACTTTTAAGGAATTCATTTGATTAATTATTACTCAATTCTAATTTGTTAAATTTAATTAATAATATTGCTTGTAATCTGTTGCCTCATTTTTATTAATTAGATATTAATAAAATCAATGTATTCTTTTTTACAGTGTAGAGTTCCGTAAATGATTTAGACAACCTCATTTAAAGGCTGTACAACCATTTTAAAACACCTTTTTTCCCGCCACATTTTCAAAGGGAGTCTATCTCTGTAGGTGGTAGAGATTCTGAAAGCTGATTGTATAACTAGAAAAAAACATATGACGGAGCTGATCTCATCTCATTTAATAAGATCTGTAATAATCTAATTCACACAAATCTGGCAAAAGAGAAAAAATAAGATATGTGAATGCTAACACAAGGGAAAATAACACCAACGTAGACGCATTGTCGCCAATTGCGCGCATGTGTGTGTGTGTGTGTGTGTGTTTAAAAATCCTTAAAAACTCATTTCTCTAAACTTTTAAATATGACGCCATCACATAACATAAGTTTATTTGGTAGATTTCATATGGGTAGTCGATACTCTACATAAAAAAAGGGTGCACAAATAATCAGAAATAAAAACAACTGGTATTAAAACATTTATAATTGTGGGGATGAGCTGGAGGGTTTCCCAGTTTGTGTAAAACGGCTCAGAGTATTTATTTTTCCCACATTAATTTACCACATGTCTAGTACGATTATATGGTTTTGTTTTATTAATACAGTATATACTTTTTCTCTTTCTTTTCTAAAATCTTATCGGATCTAATAAAAAATATACAAAACAAACTAAATATTTTCTAAATAAAATACAATTAAAAAACATTTTTAATAATTAAATATAAACTCATTTTGAGTTTTGACTACAAACACTTGAAAACACATCTATATATCATAGTTCAAAACAAATAAATATTTATTAATTCCTGAACATTGACTTTCAGTCTTTATTCACCTCTTCTCACGTTTTCTCAATAAAATTAATAAAAACGACTGCGCAACTGGGTTTTAAACTCTGCTAGTGTCTTCAGGTAGTTACCGAAGCATTAAATAACTATCTCAACTGTTAAATAACATCTAGGAGAATAAAACATGTTCAGATTTGTCTTATTTTAAATAAAACACAAAAATAGAAATGAAAATTAGGTTAAGTAAGAAATTTACCTTTGCTATGGTTTAATAAAGTGTCTATGGACATCTTCCGAAAAAAAAAAACGCTGGTATTTTTCTATATGATGTTGATATGGCAACTAGTACACAAATTTTGTCATCCAAACATGTGCTGAAGTATTTAAAACAAACGTGTTACAACTAACATCAGCGTTAGGTTGTCAACCGTGCACATATTAAAAAGGCCTAATCTAAATGATACAGATATAATTTGAAATAGTGTAAAATGAACTGAAGTAGTACAAATAAATAAGAATGTTGGTAGCGTACATCTTATTTTACACACTTTTCGATTAGCTATCTACCTTTAATCTATCATCAACCTCTTATCTTTTGTTAGCGTATGTGTGCGTGCATATGTGTGTGTGTGTGTGTGTGTGTTAGTGATGCGATAACACCTTTGTAGACATTCTGTCGCCAAGTGGACGTGTGTGTGTGTGTGTGTGTGTGTGTCTACTGTATAGTGATGCATGTTGTGAAAGGTTTACAACGTATTCAATTGTAGACTAACAGGACTGTCCTAAACGGCATGAAGCTTTTGAAGTTTCCTAACTTTTATGTCTGTCTATTTACGTGGTGGTTGTGGTGAAAATAATATTATTTTGATGCAAAACGGTCCCACAGATAGAGCCGGCACCTATCAGGAT
>NC_139963.1:51920034-51940034 GCF_963993115.1 Abramis brama | reverse complement strand
GGCGACCATGAAATGTGTGCGCGCCGCGTTCAAGCTACTGTTTAGCATATTTACTTACAAGAGTGCGCATCACTCGAAAGTTATTCATTTACTATTTATTTGTATCTGCTACGCATTGGTTGCCCTAACGCATTGTAGTGCGTTGCGTGTTGCTTGACTGACATGCGTTCTAACCTTAAATCCACTTTTTTTCCTTTATGTTGCAATTATTCTGCTTATTATACATATAAAATACAAGAAGTTTAAATCAGTAGTCCCATATTCTTAATAAATATGTGTGTGTGTAGTAGTAGTAATATTGGAATCACACCATAGTGATAGATGCCCCTTTACATTTGAACCCCTGAGAAACTCTCTTTACATCCCTGTAAACACTGGAAAATTTGAATAACTTTAATGTACTTGAAGTGTGAACATACCACTGGGAAAACACAATTATTGGATCGGGACTCGGTCTCGGCAGATACTCAATATTCAATGACTCGGATCGGATCAGGGGCACAAAAAACCTAATCGCCATCCCTACTCATGATATATCTTAAAGTTATTAAGAGATATTTGACCCAGATATTATCATTCTGTTATCCTTTATTAGCCCTCATGTCTTTCCAAACCTGTATGACATTCTTTCTTTCTTCTGTTATACATAAAAGAAGGTATTTTGAGAAATGTCTGTGTTTTTTGTCCATACAATGAAAGTCATGTTGTTTGGTTTTCAACATTCTTCAAAGTGTCTTCTTTTGGGCTCAACATAAGAAAGTCATACGGATTTGAAACGACATAAGGGGTAATAAACAATGACAGAATAATAATTTTTGGGTAAAACATCCCTGATATCTGTAGAAAAAAAAGGTAAAATGCGTAAGTATCAAATGTTTTGCTCATATTCTCAGCTGGTTTGCGAGTCATTTTGAACTTTCCGAGTGAACTACTTTGCGTTTAATGCTGCTCATCAACAACAAGACCAACTCAGACCATTGGGATTTTGTGCTATTTTGCTCCCATGACGTCTTCTTTAAAACTAGTGGAAAGAAAACATCCAAACTACAGTTAAGTGTTTATTTTATTGCACTTTATCTATTTGATTTCGTCTGTAGATTTCAATTACCATTGATATCTTTAAAACGTTTCATCTCCACTTCAGCAGCACTTATATGCACCAAAACTTACAGTTTTATTCCCATCTATATTCTGAAGATTTTTACTGAGGGGTTTGTTCATATATCATTCACCTGTTTTTTTATGCAACATTTTATTCCTAAACACATTTTGATAAAAAGTGTCAACAAAATCAAACAAGAATTCTGAATGCTGTTTAGTTTAAAGCGTTTACTGTCACTCTTGTGCTCCACCAAACATCAGCAGATGATTGAGTGTCAGGCTGTATGTTTATTTGTTTATTAGTGTGTGTGTGTGTGTGTGTGTGTGTGTGTGTGTGTGAGTGAGAGAGAGAGAGAGAGAGAGAGAGAGAGAGAGAGATGGCTCAGGTTATAATCCCTAACCTTCACTGACCGCAATCCTGATATGGCTAAATGCTAAATGACTGGCCTTCCTTCATAATCCCAGTTTAGGGGCAGGTAACGCACACCTGAGTCCCTCGACCCTTAATGGACAAAAACTGAAAGAGAGAGACAGTGAAACCATGGAGAAACAGACAGTCCTGATCCCACTGTAAGACCACTCGTTAAAGGTTCAGGAAGTTCTTTAGTAGGATCCGTTCGTGTGTTTCTGGAAGAGACGCATTAGTGACTCATGGTTTATCTGGAGTGAGTGTGTGTCCTTTAGAGCGGTCACTGGAAAGAACAAACTCTCCAATCAGATTACAGCTCTTCACCTGCCCTCCATCACATTTAAATAGCGCTTTATACAATAGTTTCAAAACAGCCTCACAGGAATAATAACAGAATCAATGATACTGACTTAATTAAGTGTCATTATTCAGCTTAATTCAGTTCAATCCCAGCGAACAGGGAACGTTCTCATAACTTTGGCTAACGTAGGGGTGGGCGATATGGCAAAAATATCATATCACGATTTTTTTCAGGAAAATCACGATTCATGATTTTATCACGATTCTTTTTTTTGTTGGTTTTACTATTTTGTGACTGAGCATTACAGCCAAACTAATGTCCATATTTTAAAAACAAAGCCTTAGGTAACAGAATATAAAATAAAAAAGAATGGCAGACAGGGGCGAAGACTGAAAAAAATTGTCATTATTTTCTTTGTTATTAAATATTAAGATCAAAGATACACATTACACATACACAACTTAATATACAAATTAAATAAACAGTGCTTTATGTTTTCAGCTACAGTAGGTGTATTTAACAGCATTGAAGAAAATAATTAAATGAACAAATATGAAAATAAAACAAAACATAGGCTTCACTGTATAATTTATACATTTATTCTTATTAAAAATACTATTACAAGTGATCAGTCAAGAGCAGTGAGTGATTTTCTCTTTGCATTTTGTTGTATTATTAACATTAAAGGGATAGTTCTCCTAAAAATTCAAATTGTCAAAATTTACTGTCTCAAGTTGTTTTAAACTCGAATAAGTTTCTTTCTTCTGTTGAAAATAAAAGTTATTTGGAAGAATGTGGGTAAACAAACAGTTGATGTACCCCAGTGACAACCATAGTATATTTTTCTCCTATGGAAGTCAATGGGGACCAGCTACTGTTTGGATAGCCACATTCTTCAAAATATTAAAGGGTTAGTTCACCCAAAAATGAAAATTCTGTCAGTAATTACTCACCCTCATGTTGTTCCAACCGCGTAAGACCTTCGTTCATCTTCGGAACATAAATTAAGATATTTTTGATGAAATCTGAGTGCTGGATCACTTCTCCATAGGCTGCTAGGTGACCGAAACTTGCTGGCCCAGAAAAGTTATTAAAGAGATCGTTAATATAGTCCAAGTGACTACAGTGGTTCAATCTTAAGTTTATCAAGCGACGAAAATACTTTTTGTGCGCACAAACAAACAAAAATAACGACTTTATTCCACTATTCATTTCCTTCTCTCTGGGCCTCTCGTTGGTTCACGTAGTGTTTTTGCGCAGCGCGTCTGTGTTGCACGTCACCATGTAGGCTCACTATTGGCCGACGCTGGTCATGTGTGTGATGCGTGTTGACGTGCAACACAGACGCGCAGCGCAAAAACACTACGAGGCCCAGAGAGAAGGAAATGAATAGTGGAATAAAGTCGTTATTTTTGTTTGTTTTTGCGCACAAAAAGTATTCTCGTCGCTTGATATACTTAAGATTAAGCCACTGTAGTCACTTGGACTATATTAACGATCTCTTTAATAACTTTTCTGGGCCAGCAAGTTTCGGTCACCTAGCAGCCTATGGAGAAGTGATCCAGCACTCAGATTTCATCAAAAATATCTTAATTTATGTTCCGAAGATGAACGAAGGTCTTACGCGGTTGGAACAACATGAGGGTGAGTAATTACTGACAGAATTTTCATTTTTGGGTGAACTAACCCTTTAATATTAGAAAAATATTAGAAAATATTACAAGGAAATTAATACAGGTTTGGAACAACATTAGAGTGCGTAAATAATGATAATTTTTATTTTTGGGTGAACTATCCCTTTAAGGACAAGCGGCAGCGTGTTTACTATTACTACTGTCTCTTTAAGAGCTGCGCGCGACGCGTCTAATATACACGCATTTGACAAGCAGATTTTCTCTCAATTTTCTCAAGTTTGCTTTCACTTTAGACATAACCGACTGTTTATGTAAGCCTTGTGTGTATATAACAGTATTAGCACAATAAGACTCGAAAGATAACTTAGTCCAGTATCCAGGCGCTGGTAGACAGGCTTTTAGTGCATGTGAACTTCACATGTACGCGCTGAGAAACGCACACATTAGAACAGCGCATCAGCATGCGAATTAAATGTTTAACCGACAAGGCATTAAAGCACATGCAAATATGAACTTTTGTGAACTGCAGTGTCCCGTTCCGCTGCGTTAACATTTTATGTGAATATACGTCGCATTGTTCAGTATGTTGGGACAGAGGCGCCAGAACAGCAACTGATAGAATGCACGATACTACGATATTTCTTCAAAAACAGATCGTGGAGACATTTTAATCGTCCACGTTAAAAAATCGTCATATCGCACACCCCTAGGCTAACGTTGTGGGAAGGTTCTCTCAAAGTTCTTCCAGTAACGTTAATATAATGTTTGTTTAATGTTCTAAAAAAACTCAGCACAAAAACATTATTTATTCATCGTTCATGGAACGTTTTAGTTGGATGTTGGTCGTCTGTTTTATAAATGCTACTACTTTTAGTAGTTTCAGAGAACTTTCAAAAGTAACATACTAATATTGTTTGAACAATGATAAAGTAGAATATTTCATTAATGTTCACATAACCAAGAAAAAACAACATTTAAAAATGTGAAAAACTAGTCATTTTTAATGTTCAGAGAACATTACGAAAATTGTTTTAATAACTTATTAGGAATGTTAGCAAAACATTCCTAGAACATATTTTAGTTAGCTGGGATGTTGATTCAATTCAGTTCAATAACAGTGTCAATGCTGCAAAATCATCAATTACTAATTAAATTTCAACTATAAAGCAGATCTACAGAAGACAATAGAGCCATTATTCAGCTCAATTTAGTTCAGTGTCGATCCAATTCAGTTCAATAACTATTGATGTTCCAAAATGTATCAATTATGAAACATTCAAATGAGTTTCATGTTGATTCAATTGTGTACAATAAGTGTCAGTGTTGCAAAATTCACGTAAATTCATGTCAAAAAACAATTATGAATTCAATTTTGTCTATAAAGCAGATTTACAGAAGACAATAGTGCCATTATTCTGCTCAATTCAGTTCAGTGTTGATACGATTCAGTTCAATAAGTGTCAATGTTGCAAAATGCATCAATTATGAAACATTCAATTGAGCTTCTATGTTGATTCAATTCAGTTCAGTAAGTGTCAATGTTGCCAAATTCATCAATTACTAAATCATTTCAACTATAATTTAAATCTACAGAAGACAATTGTGCCCTTATTCAGCTCAGTTGACTCAATTCAGTTAAAAAACTGTTGATGTTGCAAAATGTATCAATTATGAAACATTCAATTTAGCTTCTATGTTGATTTAATTCAGTTCAATAAGTGTCAATGTTGCAAAATTCATCAATTACTAATTCAATTTCAACTATAAAGCAGATCTACAGGAGACAATAGAGCCCTTATTCAGCTCATTTGATTCAGTTCAGTTCAACAACTTGATGTTGCAAAATGCATCAATTCAAAAACATTCAATTGGGCTTATGTTGATTCAATTCAGTTCAATAAATGTCGATGTAAATTCATGTCAAAATTCAATCACAAATTCAATTGTGTCTATAAAGCAGACATACAGAAGACAACAGTGCCATTATTCCACTCAATTCAGTTCAGTGTTGATTCAATTCAGTTCAACAACTGTTGATGTCGTAAAGTGTATAAATTGTGAAACATTCAATTGAGATTCTATGTTGATTCAATTAAGTACAATAAGTGTCAGTGTTGCAAAATTCATGAATTCACTTTGGTCTATAAAGCATTTAGTATTCGGTTCAACTCAGTTCAGTGTTAACTCACCTAAGACCCCAAACTCTTCTGTCCTCTCTCTCAGGTACAGCATCGTGTCCCCTGACGAGGAAGCCCTGAAGATCTCCACCCTCGGCCTCCACAACGGCTGCGGCTCGGGCCGGCTCGGAGGAGGGGAGGGTCCGAGTGGGTCGGCGATGGGCACCGCCTACAACGGGAGGATCTCCACGTCGGGCCGAGGCCAGCTGCGCAGCCGCTTCGTCAAGAAGAACGGCCAGTGCAACGTGGTCTTCACCAACATGGACGACAAGCCGTGGCGCTACTTGGCGGACATCTTTACGACGTGCGTGGACATCCGCTGGCGGTACCTGTTTATGATCTTCTGCTCCACCTTCCTGGTGTCCTGGCTCATCTTCGGCTTGATCTTCTACAGCGCTTCTCTGGCTCACGGGGACTTCGATAAAGATCGTGGCGGGAAGCCGTGGAAGCCATGTTTGCTGCACGTTGAGGGCTTCGTCGGGGCATTCCTGTTCTCAATCGAGACCCAAACCACCATTGGCTACGGCTGGCGCTGCGTGACCGAAGAGTGTCCCGTAGCGATCGCGACAGTGGTGGTGCAATCGATTCTCGGATGCATCATTGACTCCTTCATGATTGGCACCATCATGGCCAAAATGGCACGTCCAAAGAAGAGGAACCAAACCTTGCTCTTTTCACAGAACGCAGTGATTGCATTGCGCGACGGGAAGCTTTGCTTAATGTGGCGAGTCGGGAACCTTCGGCGTAGCCACATCGTCGAGGCTCACGTTCGGGCGCAGCTCATCCGACCCTACGTGACGGCTGAAGGTGAGTTCATCCCGCTAGAACAAATGGATCTAAACGTGGGATACGATGAAGGAACCGACCGCCTCTTCTTAGTGTCGCCTTTAGTCATCGTTCACGAGATAGACGAGGACTCGCCGCTTTGGACAATGAGCCGATCTGACCTCGAATCTGACGACTTCGAGATCGTGGTGATCCTGGAGGGAATGGTGGAGGCGACGGCCATGACCACACAAACGCGAAGCTCTTACCTTTCCCGCGAGATCCTTTGGGGTCACCGCTTCGAGCCCGTCATCTTCGAGGACCGCGACCGCTACAAGGTCGATTACGCTCACTTCCACAAAACCTATGAAGTTCCCTCGACTCCAACCTGCAGCGCTAAGGAGTTGAAAGATCTGAGCGAACGCCGTTCGTCGGCTTCGTCCCGTTCCGAGACGCCGGATATCCGCTGCCACCGTGGGGCTCAAACGCTCCTCCCGCCGCACTCGCCTAGCGCCTTCTGCTATGAGAACGAGGTGGCACTGTGTTGTGGAGAGGACGAGGAGGAGGAGCGTGCGGGTGAGGATATGACCGGCGTTCCCACAGACTTCCAGAAAATGTTCCAGGACTCAGCCACGATGACCTCCGGCAGCAACGTGCTCTGCGTATTAGACATGGACAATCAGATCGAGTTCGACATCCTGCAGACTGCCATACCGCTCGACCCCACGACTTATAAGAGCGAGTCCGAGATATGACAGCCCAGGAGTAAAATACATTTATACTTATTTAATTACATTTATAAAAATTAAATACATTTATTATTTCTATATGAATTAATATTTATGTAAATAATTATTATTAGTTAAATGTATTATACTTACATAATATAATTAATTCATATAAATACAGTACTAAATTTAATTAATAAATGTATACAAATAAATAATACACACACACACACACATATATATATATATATATATATATATATATACACACACACATTTAGGAATAAAAATACATTTATATTTATATTAAATATATTTATACATGCAAATGATTCTAATGTATACTATTTACATAATATAACTAATTTATAGAAATAAATATAATACTTTTATATAAATAAATGCATTTGTATAAAAATGTATAATATAAAAAGTACATGTGAAAAATTAACGTATATAAACGCTTTTGTTTATAAATAAAAAATGTATGTGTTTATATAAATATATTATATTTATTTAAATACATTTATATCCAAATAATACATTTATCTTAATACATTCATTATTAAATGTATAATTAAATGTTCATATAAATGTATATTTATATAAACAAATATAAAGTAAATTATTCACATTTATTATATAGACAATATAACTAATTTATATTAAAAAAATATATGTTTTTATACAAAAAATGTATTTATTATATAAAAATATTATTTATAAGTAATACATTTGTATATAAAGAATAAATGTATTTATATAAAATACTAAATTTGTTTCAATTAATTATATTTATATGAATAAATACATCTATTATATATATATATATATATATATATATATATATATATCACCTTGCCTGCATTTTTGTACTTTGCTCATCGCAGTCTTCCCAAAAGGAGGAAGTGGGTGTGTTTGGCCTCAAGGAACACATGACCCTAAAGGTCGTGACCTCATGTCATGTCACCTAAATGGTCATTGACGAGATCACAGGAGGGAGGGTCACGTAATGTGGCTTCCAGTGGAGATCAGACGCATCATGAAACTGACGACAGAACATCAGACTAAGATGCCAAGAAGGAAAGAAGAGAAGCACAAATAAAATCACCAAAGGAGTTGAGCTCAGGACAGACTGACGTTTCTCTTTCTACAGTTACCGTAATCACAGATTCTGTTCATGACATGGATCCATGTGCTTATTTATTGTTGATTCATTTTACTTTAATACATTATGTATATAGTTTATCATTTAAAAGCCTGTTTGAATATATCTTTCTTAGTTGGATTGTCAAATTAATTTCTATCCTGGTGAAAGAATCATGATTTTCATGATCAAAGCAATGTAAAATATGTAGATAAGTTTGGTTTTTCATATATTAGATACAAAAAATAATGATCATGATTTAAAGGGTAACTCTCGCCAAAATTGAACCAAGGCTCTTTTTGTTAATCTACCCAAGTCAAACATTCATGTAAAGGCATAATTAGAATGGAAACTCGTTTTGGGTCAAAATGCCTTTTGAATGGGAGTGAATGGGGCACTTCTATGATAGCATCAAAATTGCTATTTTTAAAACACTAAGAAGGCTCGACACAACATGAAACTGTGCTCGAAGTATCACCAGGGGCTCTGTACATGAACTCAAGCATTGAGAACTTTTTTTTTGTGTACACAAAGTTTACTAAAAAGAAAGGTTTTGTACGACTCACTTTATCAGTTAGTGTTTCCGGTGGCTGGAGTCGATCTCCGAATGCAACGTAACAGGGAGGAGAGTAAAGATGGAAAGCTCCTAAAGCTAAGTTCTATATAAATTCACGGATAATTTGTTGTTTTGTCATTAGTGAAAATCAATATTGACCTTGTATTTAAAAAAGGATCCTCATATAAGAATGAAATGATTCAGTGATACAGATCGACTATTTTTGACTGACAAAATGCCGGCAGCCGGGAAGAACAACAGCTACAGTGAGTTGTTCAAAATTTGTCTTTTTAGTAAACTCTGTGTACACAAACAATGTTCTCAATGCTGGAGTTCATGTGTAGAGCCCCTGGTGACACTTCCAGCAGTTTCATGTTGTGTCGAGCCTTCTTAGTGTTTTAAAAATGGCGATTTTGATGCTAACATAGAAGAGCCCCATTCAAAAGGCATTTTGACCTAAAATGTAAATACGATCAATCTTAAAAGTGGCGTTTCCATTCTAATTATGCTTTTACATGAAAGTTTGACTCAGGTAGATTAACAAAAAGAGCCTTGGTTCAAATTTGGCGAGAGTTACCCTTTAATCTAATATCACAGTTAACAAAAATAAGTTCTAAGAACATTTTGCTAACTTTACCATTAAGTTATAAAAACCTTATTTGTGAATGTTTATACATTGGTCATGGGATGTTTAAGTCTGACATGTTTCAGTTGGACATTTGTTTGTTTTTTTAATGAAACTTGTTTCGGAATATTCAGAGAACATTCAAAAGTAACATTCCAATAATGTTTGGAGAATAGAATGTTCCCTTAAAGGGATGGTTCGGAGTAAAATCAACCTAGGGTCCTTTGCACCATGACCTCAAGCCAAACACCCCCCAGAAGCCTTTTTCCCCTTGGCCGAACATTATTAAAGTTAGAGCTTATTTAGAGAAATCAGCCCAATGGCTAAGTGCAGGCGCTAATGGATCATATGACATATCACGTAAATTACCCCACTAATAATGCCCAGAATGGCACCAAACTTCTACAGTAGTACAAATAGGTTATGTACTCATAAAACGAGGCATTGGAAAGTTTGTAAGTACATCAGGAGTTTTTTTAAATAACACTTGCCTGATGGCTCATGCTACTGCTAACCCGGACGTCGAGGTCACTTCAGTGATTTGGGAAAGGCACGTAAAAGTCCTGGCAGAAAACCAGTATATCCAACATTTTTTATGATTTTTTTTTTCCGAAGTGTTGACAACTTAGTGTTAACTAATAATTGTTGCAAACTGGTACTACCAACAAAATATCAGTGCATTCCTGGAACTGGGCGTCGTTACACTACATCCTTATGATCGCTTTCTGCCAGGACTTTTACAGGCTTTTGCCTAATCATGGAAGTGACATCGACGTCCGGGTTAGCGGTACCATCAGGCAAGTGTTATTTAAATAAACTCCTGATGCACTTACAAACTTTCCAATGCCTCGTTTTATGAGTACAGAACCTATTTCTACTACTGTAGAAGTTTGGTACCATTCTGGGCATTATTAGTGGGGTAATTTACCAGATACAACCTTGGATCCGTTAGCGCACTAAGCCATCCGGGTGATATTTCTGTATCTTTAATAATGTTCCACCAAGGGAAAAAAGGCTTCTGGGGGGGTGTTTGGCTCGAGGTCATGGTGCAAAGGACCCTAGGTTGATTTTACTCCGAACCATCCCTTTAACGTTTGAAAAACAATGTTTCGAATGAACGTTCTATTAGCGTTACTGGAAGATCCTGTTAGCTGGGATTCAAGCAACATGAATCTGAATACTTGCACTCAAGCTGGGTCTTTGCTCGTTTTATGTGATTTTTGTACATGTTAAGTGTGTTGCACATCATTTTGTGTTTAAAAGGGAATGATGTTTAATGTTTGGAAACTGAAGTGGGAAAGATATAAGCTGATGTAGCGAGAAAATTAATGTTAATGTATAACCTAGAGATCAGTCAGTCGTTCCCCAGACGCTTTCCTCTGATCGTGCTTGTTTTTCTGGGAGAATCTGATGTGTAAATATATAAAGCTGCTGCTGCTGCTGCATGATGGGAATCTTTATGATCCTTTTCTAAGCTGGTTTTACGCGTCTTCCTGTTTGAAAATCTTCCAGACGACGGAGAAACTTTTACTTGAAAGTCCTGAAATGCACTTTATCTTGTCTTGTTGCACCTTCTAATGTGATACTGAAATAAATCTTTATACCGCAGTATGTTTGGATGTCTAAGCCCATATTAAACACACAGCAGGTTTTCACTGGCGCGGTGACCTCTGGTCTGTAATCACATGACCTCCACGCTTCAGTTAATCATTCATCTGAAACTCAATTCCTGAAACACACACACACACTCCTGGAAAATGACGGAATACAACAGCACAGCTGTTCACTGGATCAGACTGTGATTTACATCAAACAGCAGAACAATACAGAACTGGAAACTGAAACAATATCAACTACTGTAAACAGGGTTCCCACACCTTGGTTAACTTCAAATTCAAGGATTTTCCAGGTCCAACACCCTCAAATTCAAGGATTTGATGTGGGGACACGTTTGTTGTGTCCAACAACAAACGTTGAGGTACCATCATAGTAGTTTTGTGCGCTTGAACGTCATGGCAACGTACAACACAAAGCACCTCACGCGAGGAAACACTTAACGTAACACGTAAATGTGCGAAACTAGCGTAAATCAAGCAAGCTAGTATGCATAGGCCACGAAGTGTTGGCGAAATAACACATAAGTGGACCGGGGGGAATAATATGGAATTTTTTCCAGAAAACTTCTTGCACAAAATAAATTCAAGCACTTTCAAGGACCTGTATCTGGGTCAATGACGTGACGGGTAATTTTTTTGTCCAAAGGCCTTAATAATAATAAAAGATATGACATCCAGAGTATGTAAGGTAGTAATTTGATCTCTTTTATTGAATCCAAAAGGTTTTAATTATATTTTACTACATATAAAGGTATTTTAAAGATTATGATGTGTCAAAAGGTCATTTGGTTTAACCGTCCGAAGGCCAATACAGCCCTTTCATTTGTGATTAAAATATCTTAAAATGTAATAAATGTATATATTTTTTTATTCTGGCATGATTTTATAACATTATATTTCAACATAATGCAAAATTGTTTTAAAATTATGTGTAGAAGTCCTTGCTTTTTTATGAGAAAGAATGTCCGGAAAAATGAATTTCATTGATTTTCATCGAGTTACATTCGGAGTAACCAATATAAAGGCACCATTTTGGATAAAGTCATGCGGTCAACATCATGTGACAGGATGTGAAATCATTCAGACACCTGCAAAGGACCACATGGTCATGAAGCAAAGTAAGTAACTCTCTCTTAACTATTTGAGAAATTCATGTTTTCACTTGCTTATACACCCCGAAATATCAGGTCATTCTGTACAACCGCTATAAAACATGGAAAATGTTGTAATATTTTAAAAACTTGTACTAAATATAAAATGTTTGATTGTATTTTTGCTTGCTAGCTAGCATCAGCATGTTAGCACTGTTTGAAAATATTGTCATTCGGTATTACCAAAAGTGTCATTCGGTAATACCGAAAATTTGGTTATACCGAATGACAGCAATGTATGTTGGCATATTTGTACATATCTGGAATAAATAAATACAACATTTTATTAATAGAAAATGTGCAGAATATATTATTACATCATTTTGACTGAATTTTACTTTTGCAGATGCCTTTATCAAATAAGGAAAAAGGAGCTCGCTACTGGGAAAGGGTCAAAGCTGATCCTGTTAAAAAAAGAAGAGATACTTTTCTAAAAAAGAGAAAAGTATCATTAGTTTTTATTATTTATATTATTTTATTATCCTATTACTATTATTATAATACTATATATATATATATATATATATATATAGTAGTAACTGTATCATAACACTGTTACAACGCGTACAGTCGGCTCTATTTTGCATAGTGTAACTAAAGAAAACTGAGTGATCAACAGGAACACCTGCCAATATTATATTATTAGTATTATTATTATTAGTAGTAGTTGTTGTTGTAGATTAATTTTAATTTTTTACTTACCAAAGAAGAAAACTCAGTGGCAAAAAAGAACAAGTGTCAATTGATAAACTTGGCCAAAATGTTTTAATTACTTTAATATTCATAATTCATAATTTCATATTCATAATTCATAATGTCAAGGGCAGAAGACATAATAATATTGTTTTTAATAACCAAAGAACTACAATAATACAAATGTTAAGCAGATTAAGCTTTTTTTCTACATTTCCTCTTTTCTCATTTCCCTGTGCATTGTTTTACTTGAATATGTAGGAGGGTTTAGAGTAATCCAATAAAATGAATACATTTATGAGATCAGTGATAATGTTATTTTATATTTCTACATCATGTCATATACATCAATGTCGAATCAGATTTTTTCATGAATAATTATCTGCAAATTAATTATTTTAAATATATTCATGGTTAAACCAAATGACTTTTTTTGGTGATACATTTTTTCCATCTTGTAAAAAAATGACAAAAGCAGTGTTAATTGATTGCAAAAACCACATAATCTCACTGTTAACACTTAGTCAAACTAAAAAATGGTTTCAAAATGAATTATTTGTCCATTACATTTTTATACACTTTTAAAAACCTTATTCGTCTATGCATGTTTATTTTCAAAAACTCTCCAGGGCCTTGATTTTTTATTTTTCACAAACTTTCAAGGATTTCAAGGACCCCGTGGGAACCCTGTGTAAACCACACACACACACACACACACACACACACACACACACACACACACACACTCACTCACTCTCTCACACACACACACACACGCGCACGCACACACACACACACACACACACACACACACACACACACTGATCGGCTGCAGTTCTCTCATCTCACCAGCAGATGGCGCGCAACACTAACTTGTTATACAAACACACAAAACTGACACACTCGCGCCCTCTGCTGCTCTTTCTACAAACACAAGCAGTAGCACTATAAAAGATGAAAGATAATATAATATATTGCACATTATAAAAGAAAATTAACAGACAATTAATACAAAATATTAAAAATAATTTAGCACATTTTAAAAGAAAATTAATAATGATCGTAAACAATAATTTAGCACATTTTAAAAGTTTACAGAGAATATTAATAATTATCTATAGAACAATAAAATAATATATATTTAAAAAATAATACACATACATATTATTTAGCACATTTTAAAAGTTTAGAGAATAATAATGATGATGATAAATAAATTATAAAAATAATACATAGATTAAAAATAATAAATGCAAATTAATACCTTTTAAAAGTTTCCAGAGAATAATAATAATAATTTAGTGAAAATTTTAAAAAACAATGATAGAATATTGATAGAATGATAGTGAATATATGATAGAATATAAAAATACTAATAATATTTGTAATGTATGATAATAATAATGATATAGTGAATATGAATAGTAAATAAATAGCAATTAAAAAATAAATAATAATAATTATAAAAATAATAAGTACATTTTAAACGTTTCCAGAAATTATGACGATAATAAAGAATTAATATTATTTTAATAATACAAATAATAATATTTTAGCACCTTTTAAAACTTTACAGACAATAAAAATAATGATGATAATAAATACCAATGAATAAATAAGCTAATAATAGTAATAATAATAATTGCATCACCTTTTAAAAGTTAGAGAATAATAATAATTGTCATAATTAATCATCATCATCAGCACCTTTTAAAAGTGTGCAGTGACAGAAGAGGAGAATAAAACGAAGCGACTGCGAGCGAGTAACAGGCGATCAGAGCATTGAAGCAGAAACTGGTCTGAGATCAGACAGATCAGATCCTCATCAGGGGAATCCAGTCTGATCACTGCTGCTCTGAGATCAGTTTATCATGCTATCAACTTACATCCATGATCTCCCTTCCTCTCATTGTGTATTTTTCTGCTAAATGACATAAATGAACCTGTGACACCTGACAACCATATTAATCAGTCCATTAGTGAACTAGTCTAAGCAGGTTATGCAGCGACCCCTGAACTCCTGCCCATAACCCTGACCTTTGAACTCAAGCTGAGACTCAAGACGAGATAACGTTTCTTCACTGTTTTTCTTTTACTAATCCAAATGTGGTTTCTTGTGAATACTCTTTTAATTGGTGATTAAGTTACATGTTTTATCCATGCACTATCCATGCTTTTAGTCTTTTGCAAAAGCCCTTTAACTGTTTCTTAATGACATCAGCCACAGGAAGTGACATCATTAGATGTTTTCTAGCAGGACCTTTTACACTGACATACTAAACGAATTGACAACCTGTGACTAACTTTAGCTTTTTCTGCTCATGTAAGTAATCAAGTCATAAATGCAGGGTTATTATAGTGAACTTAAACTAAAACCATAAAAATAAGTAAATAAAAGTGTTTTTTTTTTTTTTTAATAAACCTTAAACTTATTTTATTTCCGCTAGTTGCCAAAGATTTGGATCTCATTTTCCTTTAGTATAACTTGATGTCGCCTACTAAAATTACTAAAATTGAAATAAAAATTTATATTTAAAAAATCTAAAGCATAAAAATGAGAAAAACACAACAAAATATAGGCCTAGCTTTATAATAAAAATAAAAAACATAAAAAAAAAAAAATATTCATAAAAACTACAGGCCTAATCATATCTCAATTATACTAAAACTGGAAAAACTATATAAAAAAAAACGTGTAAAAATGAGAAAAATACACTAAATTACTAAAACTTTAACTATAATTAAAATATAAAAATTAAAACACATTATTATTTTTTTTAAATATGAATAAAAACTATAATATCTCAATTATAAGGTCCTAAAACAACACTATCAATGCAAAAACGATCGGTAGCCTATGTTATTAAACAATGATAACCTAGAATAAAGCGCCACCCTGATATCCAATTATTAAAGTTTAGTGACCAGAGCAGATTTTTATAGAATTATTCCCCAAAATGAGAGCACAAACACTTCAGTTTTTAATGTTAAAGGGGACGACCCGTATATATACAGACAAACCTGTCTGATCTTCTTCATCATCATCATCATCATCACAGACGCTCAATTAACCCCAGCAGAACTTGAAGGTTCTGGGAGAGAGAGAAGTTCGCGAATACATGCCTGAGGGAGACAGACCTTATTACTGAGTAAAAGAGAGAGAGAGAGAGAGAGAGAGAGAGAGAGAGAGAGAGAGAGAGAGAGATGAAACTGATAGTGCAGTATTGTGTGGGTCAGTAACAGAGGCTCATTGTCAGCGCTTACTGCCCCCTGCACTGCTAATTATGAGCTGTTCCCCTCACCCGCGTCTCTCCGTCCATCCATCCATCTCTCTTTCTTTCTTTCCTTCATCTACATTTCCCAAACGCTGCTTCCTGTGTGTCTGTAGATCATCTCTGTCTCTTCCCGTAGATGTAAACAAGCATCGCTGAATCTGAAGCTCTCCTCTGACTTAAGAACGATGACTATAACGATAAAGTTCTGATGATCCTTCTATGTCTGTGTGAACATGAAGTCAACACCACAACTATATCAATAACGAGACAGAGGAATCAATATCGTTGCAATCACTTTCATTCAGAGCGATTTTTAACTACTAATGGTTAAAAACATTGCCAGCCAATCAGAATGATTCCTGCTTTAAAGAGCGCGAGCATTTAAAGCGGCAGACGCTTACATAACTATCGTCCATTGGTGTGATTGTTAATATTGTTATCGTTATAGTTATGTATATTTATCATTGTTAATGTGAACAGGCCTTAGTCTTGAACAAGTTTGAGCATTTTAATGGCCTACATTCAGAGATGGGCATACATACATGGAAATGTATTTAAAATACAAATACAAAATACTGTGTGAAAAAAATTATTTAAATACAAATACAAAATACTGTGTGAAAAAATGGATTTAAATACAAATACAGTATTTTGTATTTTGAAAATACACAAAATACATGTGAAATTGGCCATCCAGTGCAGGTACAGGTCACAGTGAATGAAGAAACTATACATCGGCCTACTGACTTATCATTCCTAACCTCATCTCTGCCCTCTCTGTCATTCTTTCTTTCTTTCTTGCAATTACAAATAAACATATGCAAAATAGCAGCCATTTATATCCTTATTTCTGGTTACAATGTAGTCTATTACTTGTGGTGAACACTATTAAAAAATTCATACTGTATGTAAAACTGTGGGAACCTTTTCTGCTATCTAGCAACGAATATGGATGGACGATATGACTGAAATCTCAGTTTACTTCACAGTAACAATATCATGGTTTCACAATTCTCAATATCAGTTTTGATTCCACAGAATACACTGAATTTCAAACTATTTTGAGTTTTTTTGTTGTTGTTGCAGTAGTCCAATGCTTTTTAAGTAATTTTATGTTTATTTTATGTAAAGTTTATTAAAATTTATTAAAATTAGAAAGTGTATCTAAAATTTAAAATTAGAATTAATTTAGATTTATTTGACACTATTTACCCCTTTTTTTATTTTATTTTTTTTATGTACAATAAAACTAAAAGCTGAAGATGTTTGTGGAGTATCATTCATCAGTGTTTGTTTTTCCACTCCAACGTTCCAGTAATTCCTGCCCACTAAAAGCTGCACGGATAAATTTGCTTACCCCACAAATAGGCCCATCTATGTAAACGATTTAGAAAAAGTTCCATCAATTCAAACTTTCAAAAACAATTCAAAAATTTCACTTTATGAGGTTTTTTAACCTTAATATGAGTTTCCCGAGCCTGCCTATGGTCCCCCAGTGGCTAGACGTTCTGATGGGTGTAAACCAAGCCCTGGGTATTTTTGAGAAAATGAAAGCTCAGACGGGCGAATCTAGAAATCTTCCCCTTATGTCGTCATAAGGGGAAAGGTCACCTCCCCTTTTTCTTCTTTGCCTGCAAAAGAAATATCGCCGCCCAAGAGAATATGAGCTGCGCGAGTGCGATATTGTTTTTTTCTCGAGAGACATCATGGCTTGCAAACGAGCGAAGCATGGCAGTTGCTCAGTGTTTGGATGTACAAATGAACACAAAGGTATTTTTTTAGTTCCTTCATCCGAGCCTCTGAAGAACCAGTGGGTTATGTGAATTTCACAACAAGAACAAAGAACAATCCCTTTCCAATCGCCCAAGCTGTCAATCACACAGCGCGAGTTTATCTGGACACTTGCCGAAACTCGTTATGAAATCAATGACGCTGTTACGCTGCACAACGAAGCTCTTACTGTACTTACCTCATGTTTGCATTGGTGAAATCATTAGTGAGAGTGCAGAAACTGTTGCAATGATAAGATCTTCATTCACGCGATCAACAGGCTGTCATCTGCTCAATGCTCATCACTGCAACCTTTTATGTGATGGGAATAGATATAAATACTTAAAAAAAACTTCTCACGATTCGTTAATCCCGATAGCTGTAATAGTAAAAATGTGTAATAGCTGAATAGTAAAAGTTTTCCAGAGAGTTCCACATGTAATGCTAAATATTTCATATGCAAGCATGTCAGCCAATCACAGCAGTGGGCGTTTACACTGAAGTCTCACAGCAGCCAATCACAGCAGTGGGCGTTTACACTGAAGTCTCACAGCAGCCAATCACAGCAGTGGGCATTTACACTGAAGTCTCACACAGACATGCCCCTTCAAACAGAGCGTTCAAATCAGAGGCTAAAATCAGGCTAGGAAATATGCCTTTTATTTCTAAATTATAACAACTTTTGATCTAAAAAACATGCTAACATTATAAGGGCACCCCAGGAAACATTCTAAAATAATAAAATAATCCATGCAATGGGACCTTTAAACACATTTGACAAGCTAGTTGATAAAAATCAACAACCAGTCAAGACTGATTGGCTAACGCTATTTTCCCACTTGTCTGTGCTCTTTTATTCTTTCATGTTAACTGAAGTGAATGATGCACTATTTTAACTTTAATCAACAAGTAGAATTGATCATGATATTCTCACCTTATTCCAAGAAAAAAATCACTGATCCAATGCTGAGCTAGTGAATGTCTGAACTAGTTGATGCACAAAATCAGTACCCTGATAAAGAGGTTGACTGGCAAAAAGTATTTTATGTATTTTGAAAATACAAAAATACTCATCTTAAATGTATTTAAATACAAATTACATTTGATTTTTTCCAAAGGCTTTAAAATACAAAATACAAAATAGTATTTTGTATTTCAAATACGTATTTTAAATACATGTATCTGAAATACTGCCCATCCCTGCCTACATTTCGGTTAACTTGATAAGTGATCAGAGGCGCCATCTGCCTCCAGAATACTGGAACTACAGCACACTTATTCATCTACAAAGAGACTCACAACTGATTAATCCTACACATCTCATCTAAACTGAAATGTAACTGAAATGACTGAATCCTGATTGAACAATTTTGCAATGTTGACACCGTTTTTTTGTTTATTACAGCAAAACTGTGGTGGCCAAGAGAGCTCAATGCGCTGCAACTGATGAAAACACATGCAAATAGAAAAAACACCAACAAATTAAGAAAACATCTTCAGTTTGACAACACATGTGCAAATACTCACAACGCAACCAAATACAGAAACTCACTGCAAACAGCACAGACTACAACAGAAATGTATTTGCATGTGTTTTCTTTAGCTTCAGTGAATTTAGCTCTCTCGGCCACCATTAAAACTCACTAATTTAGATCAGTTTCTCAGAAAACAAGACGACTTCTCTTACGTCGTTTTGCATCTAACACATGGTTTCACAGACAGGGTTTAGATTAAGCCAGGATTAGACCTTAGTTCAATCAGGGAATTTAAGTAGCTTTTATAAACTTGCCTGAGAACAATATATATATATATATTACTGGTGTTCATCTTGAGATAAAACAATGGCACTGATATATTAAGATCAGTCAGTGTAGGTGCAATCAGTTAAAACAGCTCAAATATGTTTTTATTTTTATTTTATTTTTGTCTGTGAAACTGGGGGTGAGTAGTTGTGTGTCGTGAATCTGTGTAAAATATATCTGAACTATTACTTTCTAAATTTGTTTAGTCTAAATTTGTTTAGTTAAATCTCAAAAACAGCAAAATTGGAGT